>NW_006399875.1:2311456-2314299 GCF_000299155.1 Elephantulus edwardii
CTATCCATGAGCAAGGGATATCCTTCCACTTCTCCAGGTCTCTTTTTGTTTCTTGTAGTAATGTTTTGTAATTTTCTTTGAATAGATCCTTTGTGTTTCTGTTTAGATTTACTCCCAAGTATTTAATCTTGTGATTCGCTACTGTGAAAGGTATTGTTTTCCTTAGTCCAGGCTCTGTATTCTCTTTGTCACTGTAGAGAAATTCAACTGATTTTTTATGTTGATCTTGTATCCTGCTACTTTGCTGAATTGGTGTTGTTATTGTTAAGTGGCATTGAGTCGCAAGCAACTCATAGCAACCCTATAAATAAAAGTCCTGGACACCTCCTGTATAATTTTCATCCTCTCTCCTGGTTCATAGGGTTTCCAGAGGCAAGCTATTATGGAAGTGGATGCCACTCCTGCTTCCAAGCTCAATTTAATTGGGGAACTTCACCAAACACTGTTTGCCATGGGTAAACATTTAGTGACAATAAACTATGTTGAAGGGCAATGGCAACACAAACATCGCAATGCCGTTGCCTGTGATACACCCATATTCCTGACCCAATATTCTAATTCTGTAGTTTGTACAGCATGTCCATTGTCTACTCTGTCAATATATGTCTTTAATAAAGTTGTTTAGACTCTGTCAATAGGAATGGCATATTCTAATTTTACATGCCAGATAGGCAGTTTATTGTATGATATTTGGATAGGCTCTAATGAAATTACTTAATGCTAACATTTTACAATGTAATTCACATTTTCAATAACACTGAAAACTATGGCTGATTTTTATTTTCTCTTTTAAAATATTACATGTTCAAATGATAACTAAGGATTGTTGTTCTGTTGTGGAAAAAGATATCCTTTTGTTTGAGCTGTATGCTTAATGAATATTGAACAACCATAAGATGAATATTCTACAAACAAGAACAGAAATAGAACAGAGCAATCCCCCCCAAATCTTAATAACATACATATCTTTGTTTTACAAACAGTATCAAGATGTAAAAGAATGTTTCCAACCAATGTAGGAAGGATTTGTTGAGTAAAAAGATACCAACTGGGCAACAAATTGCCAAAGAAACATGGATACTTTTTTGAAAAGAAGCATGCAAGCCTCTAGCTGAATTTGTGGGATTAGAAAAATAACATTGACTTTAAAGGGGTTCCAAGAGTTGGGTTGATCATAGCCATCTTGGAAACCTTGGCATGCTTGTTCCAGGAAATTGGGGCCCATGTGTCTGGAGTCATAGTCTGACAGAGATGAATCCCTGATTCAGAGACTTGTTTCCAGAAAAATGATATGGAATACAACCCATTCACATTCTAATGTCATATGGGAGAGTAAAGGGATGCCTGGTAGAGTTCCTCCTTTTGTTATATCTTAATCGATAGCTTCAAATACAACTAGCCCTTAGATTACTGAATACAGCAGTCTGCCCAATTAAAAGAAAAATCAGGATTACTTTAGGATAACTCAAACATGAAAAACAATTTTCCATTCAAAATATTTTCCCCATATAGATGTTTTAACTAAACAAACAAGTAGAAATTGTCCACAGACAAATTTTTCTTCTATTTTGATTGCTAGTGGAAGGGTAATTTATCTGTGTTGCTGTTGTTGTCATGTCAATTGTGACTCATAGTGAACCTATGAATGGCCCACCTGAACCTTGTCCTACCCTGTGCCATTCTCACTATCTCTGAAATACTTATGCCCACTGCTGAAGTCATCATGTCAATCCATCTTATTGGGGGTCTTCCTCATCTTTAATAACTCCCCATCTTTCCAAGCATACCATGCCTTTCCAATGAATTGCCTCACCTAACTACATGCCCCAAAGTATGAGAGACAAAGCTTTACCCTATTTGCCTCCAAGGAGTACTCTGCTGAACCCTCTCCAAGGCATATCTGTTTGTTCTCTTGGTAGTTCATGAGGTATTCAGTACTCTTCTCCAGCACCACCACTCAAAAGTATCAATTCTTGTGTTGTCTCTTTTCATTGTCTAACCCACTGATATGTAGCAAGTAATTGAGAAGACTGTGGTCTGAAGGAGGCTCACCTTACTCTTCAAATTGACATCCTTGCTCTTCAGCACTGTGGAGAAGTCCCTGAGAGAGGACTTGCCCGATGCAATAGGCCTCCAGATTTTCTTACTGCTAGGACTGAGGGCATCGGTTTCTGACCCAAGGAAGATGGTATCATTAACAGCTTCAATGTAGCATTAAGATTTTTCAAGTGATCATTATTTTCACTTTCTAAATCATAAAATTGTATTTATAATTTTTTTTAGGTTTTGGAATATATAAGAGTAGCTTTTTTATAATGTCAATATTACAGCTACAACATTGCTTATTATTATTTTTATTATTTATATACAAAGAGTTGAATAGAAAATTTCAAAAGGCAGCACGGGATGACAAAGCAAAATATTACAATGAAATGTGCAAGAAGTTGGAGTCAGAAAATCAAAAGGGTCAAACACGCTCAGCATATCTTAAGTTCAAGGAACTGAAGAATAAATTCAAACCTCGAGTTGCTATAATCAAGGATGCTTTTGGCAGAATGTTAAATGATCTAGGAAGGAATATACTGAGTCACTGTATCGAAAGGAATTGGCAGACACAGAAGAATTTCATGAAACAACATATGAGCAAGAGCCTATGGTGATGAAAGAAGAAGTTCAGGCTGCTTTGAAAGAAATGGCAAAAAAATAAGGCTCCAGGAATAGATGGTCTACCAATTGACATATTTCAGTGAACAGATGCTGCCCTAGACGTACTCACCAAGTTGTGCTAAGAAATCTGGAGAATGACCACTTGGCCAACTGACTGGAAGAGATTGATATTTGTT
>NW_006399875.1:2314399-2320272 GCF_000299155.1 Elephantulus edwardii
TCCTGTGCCAATCACACTGCCTCTGACACACCCATCCTGATTACCCCAGTCACTGAATCAATCCACCTCATAGAGGGCCTTCCCCTCCTGCACTGTCTCTCCATCCTTCCAAGCATGATGTCCCTCTCCAAGGACCGGTCTCTCCTTACAAGATGTCCAAAGTATATTAGACGGAGCCTCAGAATCCTTGCCTCCAGGGAGCTGCCCAGTTTAACCCTTTCTGGGATGAGTCTGTTTGTTTTCCTAGCAGTCCATGGTACCCTCAATACTCTTAGCCATTGGACATGGGAATTAAAGAAGAACCCACACTGACTTCTCTGACCTTACTCTCGGCTCTAGCCTTGGGTTTGGTGTTTCCTGTGTAGATTTATATTCACATAGATTGAGCAGACTGATAGTTCACCTTGATTATTATTTTTTAAAAAAATTTTTAAAAAATTTATTGGTTTGAATATATTCATTCATATACATTGTTGTTGTTGTTATGTGCCATCGAGTCACTTGTGACTCATAGTAACTCTGTGTACAACAGCCTTAAACCCTGCTCTATCTCTTGCCAACCTTACTGTCTCCAAGACACATATCCCCATTACCCCAGTTATGGAATCAATCCATCTAATTGAGGGTCTTCCTCTCCTGTGCTGTCCCGACACCCTTTGAAGCATGACGTACTTCTCTAATGACTGATCCTGCCTTGCAACATGTCCAAAATATGTCACAAAGAGCTTCAGAGTCCTTGCCTCCGAGGAGCCTGGTAAAGCCTGGCTGTACCCTCTCCAGGACGAACTTATTTGTTATCCTAGCAGTCCATGGTATATTCAATAGCAGTATATTCAATGATCTTCTCTAGCACCAAAGCTTAAAGGCATCAACTCTCCTATCATTCCTAGTCATTGGCCAGCTCTTTAATGCATAGCAAGTAATGGCAAATACCATGACCTGTATTAGGTGCACCTTAGTCTCCAGACGGGCATTGTTGCTCCTCAGTACCTTGGAGAGGGTACTTTCCCAATGCAATTCATCTTTTAATTTCCTGGCTGCTGGTATGAAGAATGTTGATTGTGGAGCCAAGCAAACTGAAGCTGTTAACAATCTCAATCTCTTCACCATCTATCATGATGCTGCCAATTGGTCCAGGTTTGAGAATCTTTGTTTTCTTGATGTTGAGCTTCAATTCATATTGAAGGTTGCAATCCTTGACCCTCTGCAGCAAGTGCTTCAGGTCCTCCTCAGTTTTAACAGGTAGGGTTGTGCATGTGCATAATGCAGATTGTTGATGAGTCTACCTCCAATCCTGATAGTGGGCGTTTTTGGTGGTTTTTTTTTTCTCCATTTAAAAAATTTTCTACTAGTATATTTACAAAATTTGAATACAATGTTTTAAGAACAGATTCTTTCAATTTCCCTCACCCCCAACTCATCAAATTGTTCAACCCCATGATTCACACGCCCTCGCTCCCCCCACACATCCTCATCCCTCTTCTTCTACCTTCTCCCCTCTCCATGGATCCTTATACTCATTCTTTAATAATGGTTTTATACAATATTTATTCTCGTGGGACTGAGTTGGTTCACTCACCATAATGCTCTCCAGTCCCTCCCAAGTGAAGTTATAATTTACAAAATCATTACTCCTGTGTGCTGCATACTCTTCCATTGTGTGAATGTACCATCATTTCTTAATCCATTTGTTTGTGGTTGGACTTTGGGACTGTTTCCATGTTCTTGCGACGGTGAATAATGCTGCTGTGAACACTGATGTACACATGTCCATTTGTGCCTCAGTTCTCATTTTCTCAGGGTATATTCTAAGTAGTGGAATCATATGGAATTTCTATGTTCAGCATTTTGAGGAAGCTCAAAACTGCCTTCCAGAATGGTTACACTATTTTACAATCCCACCAACAATGTATACAACCAGGAATGCACAATCTGAAAAGGATAAAATTGGTGCATGGGACCTTCTAAAGATTAAGTCCATGTGTGTATCAAAATATTTTTCAAAAAGGGTGAAAAGAAAACCTACAGACTGGGAACAAACATTTAGCAATATCATCTCAGACAAGTCTCTTTTAAAATAATTTTAATGAAAGTTTATAGAGATGTTGAATTTCCATTCATTCTTTGTTGCACTTTTCTCCCTGCCCAGCCTCGCCCTCAGTTCGCTCTTCTCTTTGAAAAGTGAAAGAAAAATTCTTTGTTATAAAATCCCTGCCCCCAAGTCCACTCCACTATGCAGCCTTTGTTCTGGACTTCTGTCATGACAATAATACCTAATCATATAAAGCTTTTAAACAGTCTCTTCCTCATGAGTTTAAGTGAAGCATACATAATTTATCCCATCAAGAGAAGTGCATCAGTGAATTAATGGAAATCCAAAATCTCTGTAAATGTTCATTAAATTATTAAAATAAAATGGAAAAAAAAGAATATAAAATTCAAGGACCAATTGTCTTACATATAAACCATGGGAAAAATATGCCTGCAGGTCAAGTGAAAGAAAAGGATGCATTATGTGATTTAAAACCACTAAGATGTTCACAGCAGCGTTATTCACAATATCAAAAACATGGAAACAGTTCAAATGTCCATCAACAAATGACTGGATTAAAACAATAGTGATACATTTACATGATGGAATATTATGAAGCACTCAGGAGCAATGATTTTGAAAAATAGTGTATAACATAGTGAGAGGCTAGAGAACATTATGTTGCATGTACTAAGGCACATAAGGACAAATACTATCTAAGATTATTATTATAAAAACAAAAGGATAATCGGTAAAAAGTGCGTGAACGTGCAAAGAAAGAAGAGGAGAGGCAGGGGAACTATGTGTGGGAAAGTGGGAAAACCATAGAGTGGTAAAATTTGATAGATAAAACTGTTGTTGTTGTTATGTCCCGTCGAGTCACCTGCAACTCACAGCGACCCTATGTTCAACAGCCCTAAAACATGCTCTATCCTGTGCCAATCTTATTGTCTCTGACACACCTACACTATTTACCCCAGTCACTGAATTAATCCATCTCATCAAGGGTCTTCCTCTCTTGTACTGTTCCTCCACTCTCCCAAGCATAATGTTCCTTCCCAAAGACTGGCCTCACCTTGCAACATGTCCGAAGTATGTCAAATGAAGCTTCCTTGTCTCCAAGGAGCAGCCTGGTCTCACCCTTTCTAGGATGAACCTGCTTGTTCTCTTAGCAGTCCGTGGTTTATACAATACTCTTCTTCGGCACCACAGCTCAAAGGCATCAAATCTCCTTGAGTCATCTCTAGTTATTGTACAGATTTCTGATGCACAGCAAATAATTGTAAAGATCATGGCCTGCATGAGGCGCACCTTAGTCTCCAGATTGACATTGTTGCTCTTCAGTACTTTGGAGAGGTCTCTGACAGCAGACTTTCCCAATTAAATTGGTCTTTTTATTTCCTGGCTTTTGGTACCAAGAATGTTGATTGTGGAGCCAAGCAAACTAAAGTTGTTAAAAATCTCAATGTCTTCACCATCTATTATGATGATGCCAATTGTCTAAGTGGTGAGAATCTTTGTTTTCTTGATATTACAATTCAGTCCATATTGAAGGTTGCAGTACTTGACATTCTACAATAAGTGCTTCAGGTCCTCCTCAGTTTCAGCAAGCAGAATTGTTTCATCTGCATAATGCAGATGGTTGGTGAATCTTCCTCCAATCCTGATGCCACATTTCTCCTCATAGAGCTTAAATCTAATATTGGACTTTTACTTTTGTAAAGATATGTCTAATTCAAGGATGTGTCCTGTCTCCATACCTTTTCAACCTATATGTAGAACAGATCATCTGGGAGGCTGAGCTCTATGAGGACAAGTATGGCATCAGGATTGGAGAAAGATTCACCAACAACCTGTGTTATGCAGATGACATAACTCTGCTTGCTGAAACTGAGGAAGACTCGAAGCACTTGCGCAGAAGGTCAAGGACTGCAGCCTTCAATATTAATTGAAACTCAACATCAAGAAAGCAAAGATTCTCACCACTGAGTGGATTAGCAACATTATGCTAGATGGTGAAGAGATTGAGATTGTTAATGACTTTAATTTGCTTGGCTCCACGATCAGCACTCTTGGAAAGTCAAAAGATGAATTTCATTGGGAAAATCTGATGTCAGGGACCTCTGCAGAGTGCTGAAGAGCCATGCTGTCTGTCTAGAGACTAAGGTGTGCCTGATCTAGACGATAGTCTTTGCAATTACTTGCTATGCATCAGAAAGCAGGAGAATGACTAGGGATGATAGAAGAAGAATTGGTGCCTTTCGGCTGTGATACTGGGGGGAAAAAGTCTTGAGTATACCGTGGACTCCTAGAAGAACAAACAGGTTTGTTCTGGAGAGAGCAAAACCAAGTTGCTCCCTGGAGGCAAGGATTCTGAGGCTTTGTCTGACTTATTTTGGGCATGTTGCAAGGAGTGACCAACACTTGGAGAGGAACATCATGCTTGGGAGAGTGGAAGGCCAGCGAAAGGGAGGAAGACCCTCAATGAGATGGATTGATTCAGTGACTGAGGTAATGAGGGTAGGTGTGTCAGAGACGTTAAGGTTGGCACAAAATAGAATATGTTTCAAGGCTATTGTACTTAGGGTTGCTATGAATTGCAAGTGACTTGGCGACACATAACAACAACTACAATGACAGATCGAATTATTATTCATTGTTTAGAGGATTGGAGGGTCAATAAAGGAGAGGACGACCCTTAATGGGGTGCACTGATGCAGCATCTGCAGTTAGGGCTTAAATATGATGGAGATCATGAGGATGGTGGGGAATTTGTCAAGGTATCTGATGCCCACAGAGTAATGCTCAGTTGGAACTGGCTTATCAGCCCCTAAGAACAACAGCAATATTGGTCTAGGCAGGATGTTCCTTAGAAGCAAAGATGGTTTGGTGGAATCCACTCCTCCTGATAAACTTGCCTCTCAAATACTCGAGGCGTGTTTTTTAGGAGGTGACCATTCCTGATATCATGCTTAGGAAAATAGAAGGTCAGTAAAAAAGAGGGAAGATTTTTAATAACATAGGCATGTAGACAGACACTGTGACTGGTACAATAAATTTCAGCCCAGTAGAGATTGTGAGGATAGCACAGTACTGGGCAGGGTTTCACACTGTTCTGCTTAAAGGTGCTATATGTTGGAGCTGACTTGACAGCACCTGATAGCAGAAGCAACATCAATCCAGAAAAAAATAATGTTAATATGTACCTGTGGAGGCGTTGGTGGTTCAGTGGTAGATTTGCCCTCTCCATGGCAGGGCCATGGGTGGGATTCCCAGCTGATGTCCCCCAGGCACAGTGGCCACTGGTCTGTCTGTGGAAACTTGCATATTGCTTTGATATTGACCAGCTATCAATGACACTTGCAGACGAAAATGGACTAGGAAGAAAGGTCTGGTTGCTCCTTCCTAAAAACTCTGCCTATGAAATTCCCAATGATGCCAGCACTCTTCCACAGTTGGTGATTGATGGACCTGACACAGTATCGGGTAACATTTCATGCTATTGTGCATGTGGTCACTATGAACTGGGAGTTGAGTGGTAGCAGATAACAAAGATAGCAATGTGCACAACACAGGGAATAAATGAGAATGAGATGCAACACTTGGTAAAACTGGATTCATGTTCCATCAGCTAGTGCATCGTGAGGTCTCAATCAATGGAGACAAAGAGGAAAATTGACGCTGGATCTCAGAATGAGACTGTGGGCGGGAAGAATCACTGTTAGCACCATTGCCCAAACAGGGCAATAAACTGAGACTTAGGAAGGGATAGATAGATGATAGATAGATAGATAAATAGATAGATAGATAGATATAGAGATGATAGAGATAGGGATAGATA
>NW_006399875.1:2327026-2335956 GCF_000299155.1 Elephantulus edwardii
AGGAGAGGAAGGCCCTCTATGAGGTGGATTGATTCGGTGACTGGGATAATTGGAATGGGAGTGTCAGAGACAGTGTGATTGGCACAGGACAGAGCGGATTTTAGGGCTGTTGTACATAGGGTTGCTATGAGTCGCAAGCTACTCGACGGCACATAACAACAACAACAACAACAACATATGCATTGTGTTTCATGCATGGACACTGTGTTTTATACAGTCTTTATATTCTATTTCATTCCATATAATTAACTTTTAATTTTACATTTTGTCTTATAGATTAATCACCATATGTGTTTCTTGCCAACATAAGTACTAACTACCTGCATATTTATACATATACAATTTGGTGGTTTCCTTTTACTCCCAAATCTATAATATATACTCCAGTTCTCACTCTTCTCTCTCTCTCCTTCTTCCCTCTCCCTCCTCTTTCTCCCTCTTCCTCATCCCTCTCCCTGCTCTCTGTCCCTTCTCCCTCTTTCTCCTCATTCTTCCTCCTCTCTCTTTTCTCCTCTCTCTCCCTTCTCCCTCCTCACTCTTCCTCCTTCCTCCCCGTCTTTCTCCTCCCTCTCCCTCCTTCCTCTCCATCCGTCCTCTCCCTCTTTCCTCTCCTTCCTTTCTCCTTCCACTCCCTCCTCCCTCTCCCTTCTCCTTTTTCCCTCCTCTCTTTCCCATGTCCCTCTCCCTCTCCTCATTCTCTCTGTCATTGCTGTCAGTTTGGAACTGACTCATAGTTGACCCTTCATTGAGTTTCAAAAGCTGTAAATTACACAGAAAGAGGTTGCCCATCTTTCTCCTGAAATTCAGCTATTGGGTTACAACTTCCAGAGAGACATGGCCTTTGGCTTACCAGTGCAACTCTCTACAAGATACATCCCCAGACCTCCCTGTTTAATATCTAGTCCCCCAAAATCTTGGTTTGGAAATTGATAAAATTTGATTCACACTAGAGTTTAGGAGATTCAGCTATTTACCGGTTATCCAGCTTGGCATTGGATCTGGATGTCATGATAATAGACATATGTCATTGTTGTGTGTTGGTATATGCTGATGAGTTACCAGTGACTCATAACAGCCCTGTGTGCAATGGCTCTGAACCCTTCCCTGTCTTGAGCCAGTCTCACTGACTCTGACACACCTACTCCCATTGCCCTAGTTACTGTATTGATCCATCTCATCGGGTCTTCCTCTCCTACCTGTCCCTCCACTCTTCCGAGCGTGATGTCCTTCTCCGATGACCAGTCCTTCTGGTCATGTGCCCAAAGTAGATTGACACATGTTGAAAGCTGTCAAATCACCTCCCACTCATGGCTACTTTAGGTACAACAGAAAGAAATTCTGTCTGATCCAACGCCGTTTTTATAATTGGGCTGGGTTTGAGCACATGTTTTGCCATCACTGTGTCATTCCATTTCCGTAAGAGTCTTCCTTTTCTTTGCTGACCCTCTACTTTTTCAAGCGTGAGGTCCAAGGACTGGGTCATCTTGACAGTATAATCATAGTATATGAGAAAACGTCTCACCATTCTCGCCTCTAAAGAATACTTGACTGCATTTCTTCCAAGACAAATTTGTTTGTTCTTTTAGCAGCTCATAGGGAGGCCTAGTGGTAAGAAGCTGCACTGCAATCCTGAAGGCATATGGTTCTAACCCACCAGCTTCTCCATAGAAGGATGGACAATCTTCTCATTCAATTGTGTGCATCATTGCGTGTCAGTTCCTTCAAAATGGTACACAACAACAACTATACCCAAATCATGGTTTTTTCAATCACTTGCTACGCATCTGAGATCTGGACCAAAAATATAGGGAACAGAAGAAAAATTGGTGCTTTAGAGGTGAGATGTTGGACAAGTGTACGAATTATGCCATGGACTATGAAGGAATGAACCTATTTGTCTTGGGAAAAGGCAGCCAGAGACAAGGATGTCCTCACAGACAAGGATGGCAAAGCTTCGTCTCGTCACATGATTTGAGCACGTCACTGTTTTTGTTTTTATTATGTGCCATTGAGTTGTCTGTGGCCCCTTATGACCCTACGTCCAGCAGCTCTGAAGCCTGCTCTTTCCTGAGCCAGTCTCACTGATTCTGACACACCAACTCTCACTGCCCCAGTTACTGTATCAATCCAGCTTATTCGGAGTCTTCCTTTCCTGTGCTGTCCTTTCATCCTTCTGAGCATAATGTCCTTCTCCAAGGACCAGCCCCTCCTAGCCACATGCCCAAAGTATGTAAGACAGAGTTTCAAAATCCTAGCCTCCAAAGAGAAGCTTGGTTTCACGCTCTTCAAGACAGACCTATTTGTTTTCTTGGCAGTCCATGATATGTTCAAGACTCTTCTCTAACACCACAACTCAAAGGCATCTATTCCTTTACTGTTATCTTCCATTATTTTCTAGCTCTCTGATGCATAGCAAGTAATTACAAAGACCAAGGCCTGGCTCAGACTCATATTAGTCTCCTGATTGATGTTGGTGCTCTTCAGTACTTTGGAGCCGTCCCTGACTGGATTTTCCCAATGCAATATGTCTTTTGATTCCCTGAGTGCTGGTGCCAAGAGTATTGATTGTGGATCTGAGCAAGTTGTAGTTATTAACAACTTCAATCTCTTTTCCATCTATCATGGTGCTTTCAATTGGCCCAGTGGTGATATCATTGTCTTCTTGATGTTCAATATATACTGAAAACTACAGTCCTTGACCTTCTGCAGCAAGTGCTTCAGGTCCTCCTCAGTTTCAGCAGGCATGGTTGTGTCATCTGCATATCATAAGTTGTTGATTATTCTTCCTCTAATCCTGATGCCTCATTTATCCTCATAAAGTTCAGCTTCCTGAATGATCTGATGTTGCATATAGGTTGAAAAGATATAGAGACAGGATGCATCCCTGATGCACACCTTTCCTCATTTTGAACCATGCAGTGTTTCCTTGCTCTGTTCTGATGACTCATTCCTGGCCCAAGTATAGGTTTCACATAAGTACAATCAAGTGTTCTGGGATTACCTTTTTCCTCAAGGTTAGCCAAAATCTGCTGTGATTCATACAGTCAAAGGCCTTTGCATAGTCAATGAAACACAGACATTCCTTTGGTACTTTTTGCTTTCTGCCAAGATTCGTTAGGAGAGACTATTCCCTGGAAAGGAACATTATGCTTAGAAATGTGGAGGGTTAGCAGAAGAGAGGAATAACCTCAACAAAATGGGTTGACACAGTGACTGCAGCAATGGCCTCAAATACCTCAAAGATGATGAAGATGGTGCAGGATAGAACAGAGTTCAGATCTGTTCATAAGTTTGTCATGAGTGGTATGTGACTTGAAGTCACATAACAGCACTAATAATATATCCGATAGTCTTTGTCAATATCACAATTCAAAGGCATTAGCTCTTGTTCTATTTTTCTTATTGTTTGTTCAGTTTTCACTTGTATGTGAATCAACTTTCTAGACGATGTCTTTGGACAGGTGCACCTTAGTCTTTAAAGTGATGTCTTTATGAAAATTTAAAGAGACTGTTGTTGTGTGCTGTTGAGTTGAAATTGGCCAATAGCTGACTCTCCACCAGGTTTTCAGAGGCAGTAAATACACAGAAGGAGATGTCCCACACTTCTCCCACAGAGCAGGTGGAGGACTTGAACTGTTTGACTTTGGGATTACATTGCAGCTTCTTAACAAGAGGCTACCAGAGCTCCTTGGAAACAGATTTGCCCAAAACAGTAGATTCTTTGAGATCTTAACTGTTCTAATGGATGCTGATGGTGAGTACAAGTAAAACAAACTCCTTTGACATCTTCAGTCTTTTCTCCATTTATCATGTTACCCAATTGGTCCAATTGTGATAATTTTGTATTCTTCTTGTTCAGATGTAAACCATGCTGAGGGCCACAACAAACACTATCTGTAGAAACTACGACAGTGGACACTATCCGTGGCACCCTAACAAATCGTGGTAGGCATGCTTGTGAAATGGCTTCATTAATTCAGAATATGCCCTCTGCTCACTTACTCATCAGAGCAGTGCTAACAGCCATTCATTGGCCCACAGCACCTTCTGGAAGGGCTAGGGGCAGAAGTGATGGAAGTATAAAGGTCATAGACAGAGTAGGGACTAAGGTATGAAGCCTTGTCTCCGTTCATGTTTAAGGTTGACAGAAGCGAGAGATGAAGGCAATTAGCTTGCCAAGGCCTGGAAACATAATTAAGGGACACTTGTTGAGAATTGCACGGTAAAGATCGTCTTATAATTGCTATCTAGCTGGAGAAGACCAGAATGAATGAGGCTGTCACAATCTCCCAGTCCATCCTGGATGTTCCATTTTCGTAACTGTTGTAGAACAGTCCAAGGTTGAATCAAAGTGACTGTTTCCCTGGCCCCACATTGACAATGAGTCCTGTTTTCTCTTGTCTTCCTGGCATTGGCTTCACAGAGCCCATTTTCCAGGTCTTTTTTTTTCTGCCTTCCCATTGCTGGATGCATGCAAACTTATTTCCAGGGGCCAAACAGTCAAGATTTCCAAGATTTTCAAACCTTTTGCTGTACAATGTCCCCTTTTGTTCTTGTCTGATAGAGTTTTGAGGATGAAATTCATTACCGCTTGGGGCTGATTCTGTTCAGCACCGACCTCATTGTTATTTCCTATGCATGTGCACTGATTTATGCAAATAGTCTCTTTGAACATAATTCTGTCTAACTCTCAAAGTCTGTGCTTGAGCACAGAGCTCAGAAAACTGGGACCCAAAGGTCAAGTGTGGTCAGCCATTTGTTTTCGTAAGACCCTGGAGATAAGAGTGTCACTTACTATTTTTTTTTATTGGTTGGGAAAATATCAAAAGAGAACGAATACTTAATGACACATGAAAATCATATGCAATTGAAATACCAACATCCACAAATAAAATTGCATTTTGGACCACGTCAAACCTCCTTAGTTTACATATTATCTGTAACTCTTCTTTTGCTATTTTTTTTTTATTGTTGCTTGGTGCCAATGAGTTAACCGTGACTCATAGTGGTTCTTTGAACAAGAGAATGATACTCTGCCTGTTGTTTCACCATCCTCGAAATACCCTTTCTGCTTCAGCACATTGTGGCTGCTGCTTCCCTTCCAATTCATCTTACAGAAGGTTCTGTTCTCCTTTGCTGAACCTCTCCTTTTCTACACATGCTGTTTCTGCAGTCATTGTTCCTCCTGATAATGGGTGTGGGGTGAAGTGCCCCCACCCTTGTCTTTAAGGAGCACTCTAGCTGTCCTTTAGTGGATGGTGCCTTTTTGTGCTACAAGTGCAGAACTGAGTGTCTACAACAGGTTCTCATGGCCTGCAAGGTCTGAAATAGATGTGGCACTAGCCTTTTAAAAATCAATATCCCTGTCTTGGCGTGGAATGTCTGGGGTTATGAAATCCTGAAGAACATGATGGGGGGAACAGGGACTAGGTATCCAATGTCCCATCTCATCTGTTTCACAGATTGTCACCATATGGGAAGGTTGGCTCAGGATGGTTAGATTCTCAAAGTTTTCAGGAGACACCAATGGTGGTCTTAATTTTCAGTGACTTAAAAAAATAATAAAAAAAAGAACTCAATACCTTGTATAGGAAAACAAATATGCCTCTTGGCCTTGCATGTCCATGGTGCTGGCACCCCAGTCAGTGGCCTGGGTGAGGGAGCGAACAAATGTACAAAGAGACCCTCTCAGGAAACAAATGCTGTTAGTGCTTGTGGGAGAACGGATGTCTCTAAATGCCACCTCCCATCTGCCAGTTTTTCACATTGTGATGACTTACACTTTGTTGTTGCTAGAAGCCATGCCACCAGTATTTAAAATAACATCAGGGTCATCCTTGGTGCAGAGGCACAAGTAAAGCTTCCAGGCTAAGATAGAATAAGAAAGAAAGATGCGGTCATAAACTTCTAACAATTTAATTAGTCAATGAACGTGTTCTGGCTCAGAGCGAAAGATTCTCAAATCTCTACTGGGAGAGAGCTCTAGTGGCTTAGTGGAAAGGAATTGCACTACCAATCCCAAGTTACAGGGGTTCAAGTCCACCAGCTGCTCTGTTGGAGAAAGATGGGCAGCCATTGTCTATGCAATTCACTGCCTGTGAAAACTCATTGGAGGAATAACTATGGGTTGACTCTGATTCAATAGTAGCTATTGTTGTTATGTGCCATTGAGTTGCCTGAGACTCATAGTGACCTGATGTACAACAGCCCTAAATCCTGCTCTATCTCTTGCCAATATTACTGTCTCCAACCTGACTATCCCCATTACGCCAGTGACAGAATCAATCCATTTAATCGAGGGTCTTCCTCTCCTGTGCTATCCCTCCACCCTCCCAAGCATAATGTCCCTCTCCAAGCACTGACTCTGCCTTGCAACATGTCCAAAGTATGTCAGACGAAGCTTCAGAATCCTGGCCTGCAAGGAGCAGCCTGGCTTCACCCTCTCCAGGATGAACTTGTTTGTTCTCCTAGCAGTCCGTGGTATATTCAATACTCTTCTCCAGCACCAAAGCTCAAAGGCATCAACTCTGCTTCTATCATCCCTAGTCATTGTTCAGCTGTCTAGTGCATAGCAAATAATTGCAAAGATCATGGCCTGGATCAGGCACACCTTAGTCTCCAGCCTGACATCTTTTCTCCTCAGTACCTTGGAGAGGTCTTTGGCAGCAGACTTTCCCAATACAATTTGACTTTTAATTTTCTAACTGCTGGTACCAAGAGTATTGATTATAGAGCCAAGCAAACTGAAGCTGTCAACAATTTCAAGCTCTTCATCATCCATCATGATGCTGCTAATCGGCCCAGTGTGAGAATCTTCATTTTCTTGATGTTGAGCTTCAATCCATGTTGAAGCCTGCAGCCCTTGAACCTCTGCAGCAAGCACTTCAGGTCCTCCTCAGTTTCAGCAAGCAGGGTTGTGTCATCTGCATAACGCAGATTGTTGATGAGTCTACCTCCAGTCCTGATACCACACTTCTCATAGAGCCCAGCCTCCTGGATAATCTGTTCCACATATAGATTGAAAAGATATGGAGACAGCATACATCCTTGATGTACACTATTCTCAATTTTGAACCATGCAGTGTTTCTTTGCTCTGTTCTGATGACTGCCTCCTGGTCTAAGTTTCACATAAGCATGATCAAGTGTTCTGAGATTCTCATTCTTCTCAGAGTCAGCCACAGTTTGTTGTGATCCACACAATCAAATGCCTTCGCATAGTCAACGAAACATGGATAGACATTCCTCTGGTACTCTCTGCTTTCAGCCAAGATCCATCTGACATTAGCTATAATATCCCTAGTGCCACGGCCTCTTCTAAATCCAGCCTGCACTTCAAGCAGTTCTCTGTTGTTGTGCTGTTCCAGTTGTTTTGGGGTAAACTTCAGCAGAATCTTATTGCATGTGATATCAATGAAATTGTTTTATACTTTCCACACTCTGTTGGATCACCTTTCTTTGGAATGAGAACAAATATAAATCATTTCCTGTCAGTAGGCCAAGTGATTGTCCTCCAGATTTCTTGACAAAACTTGGTGAGCACATCCAGGACAGCATCTCTTTGTTGAAATATGTCAGTTGGTAGGTTATTAATTCCTGAGGCCCTGTTTTTAGCTAATTCTTTAAGAGGAGCTTGAACTTCTTCTTTCATCACCACAGGCTCTTACTCATATGTTGTTTCATGAAATTCTTTTGTGTCCAGTAATTCTTTATGGTACAATGACTCTGCATACTCTATCCATCTTCTTTCAGTGCTTCCTGGATCATTTAATATTCTGCCCAAAGCATCCTTAAGCAATGCAACTTGAAGTTTGAATTTGTTCTTCAGTTCTTTTGGCTTAAAAAAGCTGAGTGAATTTGGCCCTTTTGAATTTCTAACTCCAGCTCCTTGCACATTTCATTGTAATACTTTACTTTGTCTTCTCGTGCTGCCTTCTGAAATCTTCTGTTCAGTTCTTTAATATCTTGATTTCTTCCCTTTGCTTCTCAGCACTCCAGTGCAATATTTAGTTTCTTCTGACAACCATCTTCGTCTTTTCTTCCTCCTCTGTCTTTGTTCTGACTGTTTGCATTCTTCCTGGATGATATTCTTGATATGCTCCCCCAGCTCCTCTGGCCTTTGCTCATTAAAGTCCAAGGCCTCACACCTGTTCCTCAACAGTACTTAGAAGATGATGAGCACTTAAGTTGGCATACACAAAAAATAGACATTGTTTGCAACAATGAACTTGAGTATGCCAGTGATTGTGAAGATTCACTGTTGTATAGTCAGGGCCAGAAAGGTGGAGATGAGGTACACAGGCATGGTTTTGTGGGGAGTGGGAGAGAAAGAGCCTTTACATGAGGGTATATGATGAATCCAGGAACACGGACAACATGGTTCAGGTTATGAAGGAAAAGAGTAAGAAAGGAGATGAGAATCACTCACACTCAAGGTAAGACCAATGAGGAAGTATTATAAGAAGTGAAGGAAAATCAAAACAAATAAACGAAACGCGCGCGCGCGTGTGCGTGCACACACACACACACACACACACACACACATACACACACACACACACCCCAGGATATGACACAGTGATGATAAAAACCAAGTGTCTGTGGAAAGGGAATTGCTAGTACCTACTTAGTGTGTACCTTTCCAAAGTGCACAAGAGTAATGAGGTCAGTTTAAAGAATAAGGTGTGCTTGATCTAAGCTTTAGTCTTTTCAATTACTTCCTGTCCATCTGAACCAACTGCACACATCCAGTAATAATTGGAATATGGCGCATATAGAATATGAATCTAGAAACACTGCAGGGTTTTTTTAAAGTGATATATTATAGGAAAACAAACAGATTCATCTTGGAGAGGATTAAACCAAGCTACTCCTTGGAGGCAATGATTCTGGGGCTTCGTCTGACATATTTTGGACATGTTGCCAGGAGGGA
>NW_006399875.1:2337646-2344298 GCF_000299155.1 Elephantulus edwardii
CAGGAGGGGAAGACCCTCTATGAGATGGACTGATTCGGTGACTGGGGTAATCGGGATGGGTGTGTCAAAGGCAGTGTGTTTGGTGCAGGATAGAGCAGAGTTTAGGGCTATTGTGCATAGGCTCACTATGAGTCGCAAACGACTCGACGGCACATAACAACAACAACAACATATGATAGGGTATTATGGTTATCACAAGAGTCCAGAATTAAGGTTGCATAGTGGAGTGTACTCAGGGCGGGGAGGGGGTGTGGGGGGATTGTATATTACTTTTCAAAGAGAGTAGTGAACTGGGGGCGGGAGGGATGGGCAGGGAGAAATGAGCAAGAATGAATGAATAGAAATCCAAAATCTCTGTAAATGTGCATTCAAATTAATAAAATAAAATTTAAAAAAATTAAAAGGAGCACATAAAGATTGATGTTCTAGGAATGAGTGAGCTGCAATGGATTGGTACTGGTCATTTTGACTCAGAATATCATATGATCAGTTATGCCAGCAATGGAAAACAGATGAAGAGTGGGACTACAGTCACCGTAGAACAAACTATTTCAAGATCCACCTCACACTATAATGCTGTGAGTGGCAGGAAACTGTTCACACGTATACAAGGAAACTGTTAGTGCAAGTTTATCCAAATATACACATCAACAACTAAAAAGAAAGGTAAGGAAATAGAAGATTTCTACCAACTTTTGCAGTCTTTTCAAATAGTTCGAACGTGCATTCAAGAAACATTAAAAAAATAAAGAAAGAAACATTTATAATGATTGGTGCCTCAACTGCAAAAGGAAAAAGTGTGGAATTGGTGCTATAGATAAAGGTGGAGAGCAAATGACAGAATTCTTTGCAAACACTTTTTTTAAAACCGTAAGTGGTGACCATACCTGTAGACTTCATCAGGTAAACTTCCCAGGAATCAGATTGACTACATCTATGGTAAGAATCTATGGGGAGCTCAATATCAGCAGTCAAAACCAGGTCCGATTGTTGAACAGACCATCAATTACTCATATCCAAGTTCAAATAGAAGTTCAAGAAAAGAAAAACAAGCCTGCAAGAACAGAAATGTGATTTTGAGTGTAGCCTACCTGAATTTAAAAACTACCTTGAGAATAGATTTGATGCGAATGAACCTTAATGACAAAAAGTCAGATGAGTTATGGGTTAACAACAAGTATACCAAAAATGAGGAAAGTGCGATATCATTAGAAAGACACGGGAGTGGGAGGGGGGAGAACAAATGGATGTCAGAAGAGACTCTAAAAACAGCACTTGAACTTGGGTTAAAAGAAAGGGAGGAAATGCAGAAGTAAAGGAGATGAACATAAGATTTCAAATCGCAGCTCTAGAAGGAAAAATGATGTATTAAAAAAAAAAAACCCATCTTGTTTTGGGCTTGTGTGGTGAGTGAGTGAGGTATCTCAGTCACAAAGGGACAAATGCTATATGGTGCCACTGTTGTAGAATGAGGCTGGCATCGGGGTGGGGGTAAGACTGAGAAAAACTGGATGAATTATGTTTACTGCATTGAAGTCTATGCAGGAGAGAATAGTTTAAAAGTATTATATTTTAGGGCATTATTTTTATCGTAGGAGTATGCAATGAGGGTTGCAGAGTGGATTATATTTGGGGTTGGGGGTGGGATTGGGGGAGGGGCGGGGAGATTGTGTACCAATGAGGGAGTTTTTCTTTTGCTTTTCAAGGAGAGGAGCAAAAGGGGGGGGGGAGGCTGGGAGGTGGAGTGCGGGGAGAAGGGTGCAACAATGAATGAAAGGAATTCCAAAATCTCTGTAGATGTTCATTGAGATGAAAAAGAAATAAATTAATTAATAAAAAAACCCCAAAAACCAACAATGAATTATAATGAAATGGGCAAAGTTTTGGAGTTAGAAATTAAAAAGTGAAGAACATCCTCAGCATTTTTCAAGCTGAATGACCTGAAGAACACATTCAAGTCTTCAGTTGCAATATTGAAAGATTTTTTTAGACAAAACCCTGAATGAGGTGGAAAGAAGATGGAAATTAGAACTGGGACACAAAAAAGTCTGTACACTAGTGTTCATAGCAGCTTATTTGCAATTGCAAGAACATGGAAACAGACCACATGTCCAATTACAACTGAACAAATTCAGAAATTGTGATATATTCCCACAATACAATACTATGTAGCATTCAGGAGCAATGATTTTTAAAAATATAGATGAATGGGACCTTCTAAGACTCAAATCCCTATGCACATCCAAAAACATCTCCAGTAGAGTAACAAGGGAAGCCACTGACTGGGAAAAAGTATTCGGTAATAACATATCAGATAAGGGACTTATATCCAGAATTTATGAAATACTTGAGCACCACAACAAGATAAAGGTAAATAATCCAATAGAAAAATGGGCACAGGATATGAACAGGCACTTCACCGAAGACGACATTCAGATGGCTAACAAACACATGAAGAAATGCTCAAAATCCCTAGCCCTAAGAGAGATGCAAATTAAAACAACTATGAGATATCATTTCACCCCAGTCAAAATAGCAAAATTTAACAGAACAGCAAGCAACAAATGCTGGCGAGGTTGTGGAGAAACTGGAACCCTTCTTCACTGTTGGTGGGAGTGTAAAATGGTGCAACCCCTGTGGAAAGCAGTATGGCGCTTTCTCAAAAAGTTGCAAATAGAGATACCATTTGACCCAGCAATTCCACTACTGGGAATATACCCTGAAGAGACCATAGCTGACATCCAAGCAGATATATGCACACCCATGTTTATTGCAGCTTTGTTCACAATAGCAAGGAGTTGGAAACAACCTAAGTGCCCATCAACAAACGAATGGCTAGAGAAGCTGTGGTATATTCGCACAATGGAATGCTATGCTGCATTAAAAAACAAGGAACTCATGCAATATTATTCAAAATGGTTGACTCTGGAGAACATTATGCTGAGTGAAATATCACAGTCACAAAAGGACAAATATTACATGATACCACTGTTGTAGAATGGGACTGTCCTTGGGGTTGGGGAGAGACTGAGTAAAATGGGTTCAATAATGTATACTGCACTGAAACAGAGGAGGGAGAAAACCGTTTAAAAGAGAGATATAACTGGGTATTTCTGTCATCACAGGAGACTAGAGCGAGGGCTACATGGTGGAGGGGACCTGGGGGAGGGTTCGTAAAACAATGAAAGAATCTTTTCTTTTACTTTTCCATAATTTTTGGACTCATGTACTTATAACTTGTTAGTCAAATTTGTGTCTTCTAGGTTGCAACACCCCCATGATACATCTTCAAGGATATGAACATGTACAGCCAAGCACAATCAATAAGAGTGCATCTAAATTCCAAAATCAATCTCCATAATAGTCTATGTGTTTCCTACTGCCAAAGAGGCCCTTTAGAGTAGTGAGAGAGGATCTTCACCCTGAAACCCACAGCATCCCTTTTCAGCAGGAAGTAGCTAAGAGAATACGCCATCCCCTTTTCCTTATGACTCAGGGTGAAGTCTCTCTCAGGGAGGAGTGATAGGGAATGGCAAAGGACACACTGACAAAGAAGATTAATCAGAACTGGCTTTGACAAGCACTGTGGCATTTGGACAAGAACAAACTGGGAGGAGGGTAGAGAGAATAGTGCAACAATGAATGAGTGGAAGCCCAAAATCTCTGTAAATGTTTATGAAAATTAATAAAATATAATTAAAAAAATAAAATAAAAATATTGCATTACTTGGGAGGGTCTGGAGAGCATTATGCTGAGTGAACTAACTCAGTCTCCTATAAAAACAGAAAGATAACTAGTAAAGCATGTGTGGACAGCGAAGAGGGAATGGATGAAAGTAGAGGAGTGAGGATGATAGGGGTGAAATCACAGGTTTGCACAGTTTGCTGGGTGGAGGGAGGGGTGAAGGAAATGATAAGAATCCGTTGGGGAACCTGAAAAGCCAGAGGAATGATGACCAAGGTACAATCGTGATTAGCTTTATAAACACAATGCATGGGAATGATTGTCTGAAATAGAATGCGAATGGAGAACAGTGTTTAACACAATGTATATGAACTTTGCAAACAAACCAATATAAAATGAAAAAGAAAGGAAAAAAAGGGGTGAAACAAATACATGGAACCACTGTACCAAAAAGAATTTGTTAATGCTGAATCATTTCAGGAAGATGTTTTATCAAGAACCAATGTTAGTGAAGGAAGAATATTAAGCCACAAAAAAGAGTAAAAAAGGCCACAAGATATGATGGGATGCCAGTTGAGGTATTTTAGGTAGAAAATACAACCCAAGATGTTCTCACCAGGCTCTGCTAAGAAATATGAAAGACAGCGTCTACCTGGCCAGCGTACTGGACAAGAGCCATATGTTCCCATTCTCGGGAAAAAAAGGCCATCAGACCGAATGTGAAAGTTATCAAATAAAAATTTCTATTGTGATGGGAAAGTCTGCTGTTAGGGACCTATCCAGGGTACTGAAGAGCAATGGTGTCACTTTGGAGACTAAGGTGCACCTGATACAGGCCATGGTCTTTGCAATCACTTGCTATCCATTAGAGAGCTGGACAATGACTAGGGAGGGTAGAAGGAGATTTGACAGCTTATATTTGATGCCTATGAGCTGTAGTGCTGGAGAAGAGTATTGAATATACCATGGACTGCTAAGAAAACAAACAGGTTCATTCTGAGTGGGTTAAACCAGGCTGCTGAGGCTTCGTCTGACATACCTTGCACATGTTGCAAGGAGAGACTGGTTCTTGGAGAGGGACGTCATACTTGGGAGGGTGGGGGGACAGTGCAGGAGGGGAAAACCCTCTGTGAGATGGATTGATTCAGTGACTGGGGTAATCAGGATGGGTGTGTCAGAGACAGTGCGATTGGCACAGGGCAGAGCAGAGTTTAGGGCTGTTGTACATAGGGTCGCTATGAGTCACAAACAACTCGACGACACATAACAACAACATGCAAATAATATTTTGCTGAAAATTCTTTAAAAACAACAACAACAAAAAAAAAAAAACAAGGCCGGAGCATTAAATCAACAGAGAACTTCCAGAAATTCAAGTTGAATATTCACAAGATACTGTGTCACATAGGCATCATTGTTGATGTCAGATAGATCTTGGATGAAAGCAGAGAATACTAGAACAATGTTTACTTGTGCCTTATTGATTATGCAAAGGTATTTGAAAATATGTGGAGGATAAATTACTGTTAACATTTAGAAGAATGGAAACCCCAGAACACTTAATTGTATTCACGTGAAACCTCTACATAGACCAAGAAATTGTTGTCTGAGCAGAATCAAGGAATATTGTAAGATTTACATCAGAAATTGTGTCAGGATTTTGTCCTGTATCCATACCTGTTCAATCGGTTTGTTGAACAAATAGTTTGAGAAACTGGACTATTGGAAAAAGAATATAGCAACAGGATCAAAAGAAGACTCATCAAAACCTGCAGATGACACAATCTTCTTGCTTGCTGAAAGTGAAGAGGACTTGAAACACTTGCTGCAGAAGATCAAAGATTACAGCTTTCAATATGAAATTCAATATTAAGAAGACAAGGATCCTCACCACTGAATCCAGAAATAGCATCATGATAGATGGAGGAGCGACTGAAGCTGTCAATGGTTTGATTTTACTTGGATCCACAATCAACACCTAATTTAATAGCAGCCAAGAAACCAAAAAGACAGGCTGCACTGTGAAAATCATCTCCTTTCAAAGACTTCTTCAAAGTGCTAAAAGGCAACAATATAAATTTGAAGACTAATATGTGCCCAATTTAAGCCGTGATTTTTTTCAATTCTTTCCTATGTATCCAAAAGTTGAACAACGACTAAAGATGATAGAATTTATGCCTTTAAACTGTGGTGTTGGAAAGAGTACTGAATGTCCCGTGGACTGTAAGAAGAACAAGCAAGTCTGTCTTGAAGAAATTGTAACCTGAGTGCTCCTCAGAGCCAAGGATGGTGAAACTTGGTGTCACGTACTTGTGGTATGTTGTAAAAAAAGGGGAAATCCTTGGAAACGTCATCATACTGGGAAAGGTGGAAGTTCAAAAGATGAGAAGCCGATGTCAAAAAAGAAGGATGTCCAAATGGACTCAAGCATATATTAGAAATCCTAAGAATTGTTCCGAAAAGGGCAAGGTTTAGATCTGTTGTTAATAAGGTGATGAAGGAGGAAGTTTAGGATGCTCTGAAGGAATTGGTAAAAAACAAGGTCTCAGGAATTGAGGGCATACAAACTGACATATGTCAATAAACAGATGCTGTCCTGGATGTACTCCCTCGATTATTCCCAGAAATTAAGAGGACAACAACCTGGTCATTAAGGTTGTTATTCTTTTTACAAAAGGTGACCTGGCAGTGTGAAAATTAGTGAACAATATTATTAATATCACATGCAAGCAAGATCCTGCTGAAAATTATTAAAAAACGACTGGACTAGGATATCAACAAGGAACAACCGTATGTACAGGCTGGGTTTAGAAGAGATCATGGTACTAGGAATATTATGTTGTTGTTGTTGTTGTTGTTGTTGTTATGTTGTTATGTGCCGTCGAGTCGTTTGTGACTCATAGAGACCCTATGCACAACAGCCCTAAACCCTGCTCTATCCTGCGCCAACCACACTGCCTCTGACAC
>NW_006399875.1:2347656-2356941 GCF_000299155.1 Elephantulus edwardii
TTCCCAACTTTTACATTCCAGTCACCCATTATTATCAATGCATCTTGTTTGCATGTTCGATCTATCTTCAACTGTAAAAGTTGTTAGAACCTAGGTAGAACTATCAAGTATGGAAATACAATGGAGGAGGAACAGTTGTAAGCAGACCCTAGTGATTGGAAATGAATGTGAGAGCCATGGATGTAGGAAAGTTAGAAATTGTTAAGAAATAAATGGAACGCACAAATATTGACATATTAGGCATTGGAGAGATGATATGGACTGCCCTGGGGCATTTTGAGTCAGATGACCATATGATATATTACTCTGGAGATTAAAAGACAAGGAAAAATGGGGTTGCCTTCATGGTAAAAAAAGTAATTTCTAGATCCATCTTGAAGTACAACATCGTGAGTGACAGGATTATATCCATACATTTACAGGGAAGTACAGTGAATACCACTATCATTCAGATATATGCACCAACAACCAGAGCCAAAGAAGGAATATTATAGTTAATGTTAAATGGATTTTAGCTGAAAGCAAAGACTACCAGAGGAATGTTTATCTGTGTTTCATTGACTATGCAAAGGCATTTGACTGTGTGGATTACAACAAATTATGGCTAACTCAGAGAAGAAAGGGAATTCCAGAACACCTGATTGTGCTTATGAGAAACCTATAGTTGAACCAGGAGGTCGTAATCAGAACAGAGTAAGGACACACTGTATGGTTCAATATCAAGAAAGGAATGCATCAGGGAGGCATCCTATTTCCATACCTTTTCAATCTTTATGTAGAACAGATGATCTGGGAAGCTGGGCTCTTGGAGGAGGAATGTGACATCAGGATTGGAGGAAGATTAATCAACAACCTGCCTTATGCAGAGGACGCAATCTTGCTTGCTGAAATTGAGGAGGACCTTGGGCATTTGCTGCAGAAGGTCAAGGACAATAGTATTCAATACAGATTGAAGCTTAAAATCGAGCGAAGTTTCTCATCACTGGGCCAACTGGCAGCTTCATGACAGATGGAGAAGAGTCTGAGATTGTTAAGAACTTCAGCCACAATCAGCACTCTTGGTACCAGCAGCCAGAAAATCAAAATATAAATTGCATTGGGAAAATATGCTGTCAGCGACCTCTCCAGAATTCTAAAAAGCAATGATGTCAGTCTGGAGACCAAGGTGTGCCTAATGCAGGCCATGTTCTTTGCAATTACTTGCTATGCATCAGAGAGCTGCACAATGATTAAGGATTATAGAAAAAAAATAATCGATGCCCTTGAGCTGTGGTGATGGAGGAGAGTATTGAGTATAGGACCACGAAGAAAATAAGTCCTTGGAAAAGGATATCATGCTTGGAAGGGTGGAGGGACAAGAGAGAAACACTCTGGATGAGATGGATTGACTCAGTGATTGGAATAATGTACCAGAAACATTGAAATTGGGTCAAGATAAAGCAGGGTTCAGGGCTGTTGTACACAGGGTCGTTATTGGTGGAGCTGATTTGGTGGCATGCAAGAACAACAACATGGGTTAGGGGTGACTGGATGGCATAAAGCAACAAGAACTTAGTGATAAGAACTAAATGACTACATTCAGAGTCTGGGGACTGGGTAGTGCAAAGGTGTGATCTTGGAAAAAGAAGATAAAAAGACTGATTTTTTTTTAAAAACCCACAAAACTTGAGTCATAAAAAGAGATGATACAGCTATTCCACTAATTGGAATATACTCTAAGAATATGAGAATTGAAGCACAAACTGAGATTTGTAAACCAATATTCATAGCACCATTATTCGCCATCGCAAGAACAT
Source organism: Elephantulus edwardii (assembly GCF_000299155.1). Taxonomy (NCBI): domain Eukaryota; kingdom Metazoa; phylum Chordata; class Mammalia; order Macroscelidea; family Macroscelididae; genus Elephantulus; species Elephantulus edwardii. The sequence goes on from NW_006399875.1 coordinate 2,349,453, forward strand.
GGAAACAGCCCAGATATCCAACCACAAATGAATGGATTGAAAAATTATGGTACATTCACACAATGGAGTACTACGCAGCACGCAGGCGCAATAACTTTGTAAATTATTACCTAACTTGGGAGGGACTGGAGAGCATTATGTTGAGTGAACTAACTCAGTCCCATAAGTATAGATACTGTATAAGACCATGATTGTAGAATGAGTAAAAGGATCCAGGAGGGGTGGGAGAGGCTGGAAGCAGAGGGATGTGGATGTGCAGGGGGAGGAGGGAATTAATCACTGGGTTGTACAATTTGATGGGGGGGTGTAAGAATATTGAAAAAAATTGTTCAAATTTGTATTTGAATTTTGTAAAGAAACTAGTTGAAAAATTTTTTAAAAAGGGTAATATAGGGGTCAATTGGTGTTGCATGTGCATGTACAGGAATATTTGTGGAATATTTCTTTGGCAAAGATGTTGGGGAAATGGTCTCTCAATAAGTCTGTGCTTGCAAGTTCAGGAACATGGTGGACTCAGCAGTAAGGGCAGAGGAGTCCACCGATATGGTATCCTAAGTGGGATCTCCCAGACCTGCACATCAGGAGACACCGTTCAACGTGAAGACTGCCAAGTCTTCCCTGGAACACATGTTTCCATCAATCTAACAAATACACTAGCACAACTGGTATTCCAAATTTGGAACACCTGATATGTTAAAGGAGAAAATCAGTGTCAAGTAACCATGCAGTTATTCACACCCATGTTGTTTTGGGGTTTTTATTTATTATTATTATTATTAATTTCAATGAACATCTACAGAGATTTTGGAATTCTATTAATTCATTGTTGTCCTTTTCTCTCCACCCACTCACCCCCACCCCCAGTTCTCTCCTCTCCTTGAAAAGCAGAAGAAAAACTCCTTCATTGATACACAATCCCCCCACCCCCACCCCGAACATCCCCACTCCCAGCCCAAGTATATTCCACTCTGCAACCCTCAGTACTTTGCAAGATTTTATGGCAAACCAAACTCTGACCAAGTGAGGCCACACATTCCCTCCAATACTCCTTCCCATGCTCATGCAGTATCCGCCCCCCCAGCTGGTAGCACCATGTTTTGGGGGTCGTGTCTACCTAGAGGATATTGGGATACTTGATCTTTTCAGTCTTTTGTACTCTCCTCATCTTTGGCTTCTTGCATCTCTAATTCCACTCAAAACAACCCAAAGCCGTATGAAAAAGATAAAGAGAGACAACATCTTGTTCTTGTTTTCAAAGTTGGGCTTGTCAGCACCCCTAGCATTGATTTTATTTTTAGTTCCCTATAATGTGTAGGCGGCAGGGACATAAGGAAACACAGCCCCTACACGTCTAGCTCCCTCTGTGTGTACACATGGTGCAACCATTGTTAACTTTGGAAGCTTTTCAAGTTTTTGTTTAGAGAGAGAGGCATAGAAAGCAGATGTTTCTCTATTTACTGACAGGGTTCTGTGTATTTTAATGAGAGACTCCTCTCTAGCATGAGCTACATTATTTGACAGTGCTGAGATTTCATCATGGTGTTTTTCCTGAAAGCAGTTCAGATCATATTACTCTTAACATGGTTTCAAAGTGTCTATAAACAACAACAACAAAAAAACCCCGCAACTCAAACAAGAGAAAAAAGAAGTCCTAACCTATCAATGCATTTAGTTTTCTATAATCTCTGATTAGTTTAAGTTCTCCTCTTCCTAGATCAATGGGCAACATCACGTAAAAGGATTACTACTGATGGGCAGTGCTTAGGATCTGCTGTTGGAGGGCTGATCCACTCATTTGTCCTTCTTCTGTGGGGGCCCAATACTTCCTGGTACCTTACTCTTTCTCTTTCCTGTTGCTTAAGGGCCCTATTCTTAGGACCTGTCGCCCAGAAGAACTCACATTACCAGCTCTATTCATTGAGCACCAACCCAACACTAAAGACTCTGTTTGCTCTCTTTATCACCATAATTTTACAGTCTGCCTGAAAATATACTTAAAACTTGTTATTTTTCAAATGTTTTTGTTACTATATATTGTTATGGCTTCTAAAGCCTAAAAGAGTTATTACCTTGACCATTTACAAATCAGTTTTACACATTGTGATGTGATCTATTCTATGTCCATGAGATTACAGCCTTGGAAGCCCTAACTGTTGAATTTCTAAGGAGCCTTCCCTGACATACAAATTGAAGTTGATTTGACAGCAGGGGATTTCTAGCATGTGTAAACTTGGAGTTGTGTAATCCTGAAGGACTTGGTGGGATCACAAAAACCAGGGAGCCAATATTTCAGTTCCATTTTCTTCTGCAGTCTGTCACCATGTAGGAAGACTAACTCATATGACTAGATTTTCAAAGCATTCAAGCAATGCCAATGTCAAGTGATTAAAAAAATTAAGTAATACTTCTGAGAAAGCAAACATACTATTGACAATGTATATGCACGGACTGAACATTTAAATGCTCCATGGTGGACAGTGTTTTGTGGAGCTTCCCAATTAATACAAACTTGGAAGCAGGAGTGGCATCCACTTCTGAAATAGTTTGCCTCCAGAAATCCTATGAACCTGGAAAAAGGACAAAAGTTATACAAGTGTTAAGGTCTTTTGTTCATAGGGTTGCTATGAGTCATCTATGACTCAATGGCACTTAACAACAACAACAACAACACCTAATATCCAAAGAGTCTGTAGTTAGGAACATCTCCAAATTACTAAAGAGTGATGACATTAGTTTGCGAACTAAGATGTTCCTGATTCAGGCTTTCCAATCACTTTCCATGCCTTTGAGAGCTGAACAATGAATAAGCATGACAGAAGAAAAAGATGATGACTTTGAGTTACAGTACTGGAAAAGAGTACTGAATATCCCATGGACTGCAAAAAGAATAATCAGAGATAGGTCTTGGGGAAGGTCAAGCCAGATTGCACCTTGGAGATTTTGTCCCGCTTACTTTTGGTCATGTACTATTCCTTGGAGAGGGATATTGGGCTTGAAAAGATGAAGAGACAGTGAAGGAGAGGAAGACCCTCAACCAGGTGAATTGACACAGTGATTGCAGTAATGGGTTCGAGTGTGTCAGAGATTGTGAGGTTGGCACATGATGGGACAGGGTTCAGATGCCGTTTTCACACAGTTTCTATGATTTGTGCTTGACATTGTGGTACCTAACAACAACAACCTCCACCACCACATCCAATATCCTTTAAGAGTCAATGGAGACTGTACACAGGGAGCTTCATGGGGATAGGTGCGTCAGAGTCAAGTAGACTGGCTCAGGACAACACTGGCTTCAGGGCTGTTATACATAGGGTCATTAGGAATCACAGGCAACTCGATAGTACATAACAAGAACAACAGGTAATTAATTTTCTTAACGCATTGGTTTCTCCCCGAAATAAAGCAAAGTGTCCACTAAGTATTGGTTTGATACTGGATTTAATGAATAGATCAGTTTTAGGAGAAATGTTTAAAATAAAAGTTTTAAGCCATGAATTTTCAATGGACAGGATATAATTGTTTGTGTGTGCTGATAATTTCCCTCACTAGAGTTTCTTGCATATGTACTTTTTATTTTACAAGTTTTGCATAACTATTGTTAATTTTTTTTCCTATGGGTTAATGTTTACTGATGATTTTGTAAATGATGGGTTAAAATTTCAAATTCCACTTATTCTTTGCTAAGATATAAAAATTCAATTGAGTTTTCCTAATTGGCAGCATCATGATAGACAGTGAAGAGATTGAGATTGTTAACAGCTTCAGCTTGCTTGGCTCCACAATTAACATTTCTGGTACCAGCAGCCAGGATATCAAAAGACAAATAGTGCTGGGAAAATATGCTGTCAGCAATCTCTCCAGATTGATGAAGAGTGATATCAGTCTGAAGACTTAGGTGTGCCTGATACAGGTCATGGTAGAAAAGTCTTTTTGACAAAATTCAATACCCCTTTCTAATTAAAATACTCAGCTAAATATGACTAGGAGGAAATTTTCTCAACATAGTGAAAAGCACGTATGCAAAATGAAGAGAAAAATGTCATTCTCAGTGGAGAAAACCTAAAGATATTTCCTTTTTGCAAACAGAAAATTAATTACATAAGTTTTTCAGTTTTGTATGATTTCCTGGAATAAGTCCCACCTGGACATTAATTGTTCCTGTTGCTGTTATTGTTGTTATGTGTCTTGCAGTCGCCAGCAACTCATAGTGACCCTACATAAAACATGACCTAAGCCTTGCCCTATTCTGTGCTAATCTTATTGTCTCTGACACACCTATCCTCATTACCCCAGTCACTGAATCAATTGATCTCATTGAGGGTCTTCCTCATGACGTCCGTCTCCAAGGACTGTCACGCCTTGCAACACACCTGAAGTATGTCAGATGAAGCTTCAGAATCCTTGCCTACAGGAAGTAGCCTGGTTTTACCCTTTCTAGGATAAACTTGTTTGTTCTCTTAGCAGTCCACAGTGTACTCAATACTGTTCTCCAGCACTCCATCTCAAAGGCATCAATTCTTCTTCTATCATCCCTAGTCATCGTCCAGCTTTCTGATGCATAGCAAGTAATATCAAAGCTTATGGCCTGGATGAGAAGTACTTTAGTCTGCAAACTGACATCATTTCTCTTCAGTACTTTGGAGAGGTCTCTGACATTAGACTTTCCCAATGCAATTTATCTTTTAATTTCCTGGCTGCTAGTACTAAGAGTGTTGATTGTGTTGTGAAGCAAACGAAAGCTGTTACCAATTTCAGTCTCTTCACCATCTATCATGATGCTGCTCATCGGCCCAGTGGCGAGAATCTTTGTTTTCTTGATGTTGAGCTTATTGAATGCATATTGAAGGCTGCAGTCCTTGACCTTCTGCAGCAAGTGCTTCAGGTCCTCCTCAGTTTCAGCAAGCAAGGTTGTGTCAACTGCATAACACAGATGGTTGACAAGCCTACCTGGACAGAATGTATTACTTTTATTTTAATATGTGGTTGAATTCAATATGATCACTTTTAACTAATGAATATTCATTTAAAACTAATGAAGTATAACTGCATATAGTTTTGTTTCTTGTAAAGTTTTTTCCCTATTTTTGGTATAAAGGTAATACTGTCTTTAAAGCTTGAATGCAAATGTATCTTCTTACTGTATATTATGCAAATATTTGTGTACGATTATTAATATTTCTTCATTAAAAATTTGTCAGTGAATTGCTTCCTATTTTTATTATCATTCCATTTTCCTTAATAGATATATAGGTATTCTAATTTCATTCCTTTGTTCTTTTAGTGTTAAAAGGATCAATAGTTACATTCTTTCTTTCATTTCTAATGTTATAAAATTGTCTTTTTGCTCTATAAATTTTCAACCTAAATAGAAAAGTGTCAATCTGTTGTTCTTTTCAAAACTCTGAACCTTAATAAACTTCATTGATTTATTGTTTTTCTGACTTTCATTTCTTTGACTTCTGTTCTTATTTTTCAGTTTTCTTCTTTATGTATTTCATCCTCAATGTGTTCTTTCCTTCGATTCTTAAGTCTTAAGTTTAGATAATGTTTTAAACTTTTGCTCTATTTTAACATATTAATTTAATGATATAAATATCCCTCTAAGTAAAATTTCACCTGCATCCCATATCTTTGATAATTATACTTTAATTATAAATTTAAAAATCTGCTAACTTTCAAGTTTTCATAATTATAGTCTACTTGGAAGTATAGTAAGTTAAAAATTGTTGTATATTTTCTACACAAATTTCTGTTATTAAATTATAATTGACTTCTGTCATAACCAGAGAGTATACTCTATATTTTTCCAATCTTTTACATTTTTTCCTACTCATTTTATAACTCAGCATATGGTCTACCTTTGTGAATATTCCTTGAGAATTTTCAAAGAATATTAATCCTGCTGTTGTTTCATTGAATATTCTATAAATGTCACTTACATAAATCAAATTGGTCAATAGTGCTGTTCAGATTTTTAATATTCTCACTGACTTTCTGTCAACTTTTTATATTAATTACTGAGAGGTAAATGTTGAATCATTTGTATCTAATTGTGGTTCTGCATTTTTCTCCTGCTAGTCCCTTTCTTATTTTTTTAAAATTTATTTCACAACGCTGATGTTAGGTATTTACACATTTTCGATTACTATATCGTCAGGCCTTGTGTGAAGCACCAGTATCAATGATCCAGTAGAGACTTCTCTGTGACCTTAAATCAGCATCATGCCGGTTGCTAGTCTCAACCAAAATGCTACAACATCCAGATAGCATCACATCTTGCCACTTTGATGCAAGCTTCAACTGGACCTGGCAACATGATAGTCATATGTCTGACTTGCTGTTAGGGGTATAACACTAATCTGTCAGTTTGTTGTATTTGGGGAAGTGATTGCTCTAGTTAGCATAGTACTTGTCTGTCTGTTTGCTGTACTGACGTAACCACTGGGTTGCTGTAATGTTGAAAACTATGACACCAGTGTGTCAAATGCCACTAGAATTTCTCATCGTCTACAGGTTTTGCTAGAGCTCCCAGATTAAAATAGACTAGGAAGCAGGATGGGCCATCCACTTCTTAAGTAGCAGGACTCTGAAAACTCTGAATAATAGATGAACTTGAGTAGTTACAGTGTTACAGATAGATCCCAGATTGGAAGTCAAACACAACTAGGAGAAACAGTTGTAAGTGGATTGACACAGTGACTGCTGCAATGGGTTTGAGTGTGTCAGGAAGTGTGAGGATGGCACAGGATAAGACAGGGTTCAGATCTGTTGTTCATAGAGTCACCATTGGCTATAATCAACTAGATGGCATATAACAATAATAAGAGAAATAGGTTTTATCACTATAAAGTGTTACTTTTCTTTTAAAAAAAATGTCTATTTTGTATTGGTTTCCTTGCACACATGTTTTGCTTTTCACGGCTACCCTTCCTCACATTATGTTTCCTATTCTTCTTTCTTATAAGTGATCTGGTGACATAGCCTGTAGGAAGTTTATCACCTAAAGTTGATGTCTCTTTTGGGGTCCTAATCAATCTGCCACTCCATGGGAAAAAGATGGGCAAGCTACTCTCGTGCAACATATGTTCGTTGTTGTTTCCAGATCTACTGCAGTTATTTTTTTTTTTCACTTTTATTTATTTATAAAGCTAGAGTACATTGCTTTTCACAAAAGATCCTTCTCATTTCCTTTACCCCATCCACCCATAAAATAGTATAACCCTATGATTAATACCCTACCCCCCCACCCATCCTCACCCCTCTATTTCTACCCTCCCCCCCACCTTGGATCCTTATACTCATTCTATAATAATGGTGTTTACAGTATTCGTCTTTATGGGACAGAGTTAGTTCACTCAGCATAATGCTTTCCAGTCCCTCCCAAGCTAGGTTGTTGTTGTTATGTGCCGTCGAGTCGTTTGCGACTCATAGTGACCCTATGCACAACAGCCCTAAACCCTGCTCTATCCTGTGCCAACCGCACTGCCTC
>NW_006399875.1:2357636-2369761 GCF_000299155.1 Elephantulus edwardii
CATATTGTTGATAGATCATCCACCAATCCTAACGCCACGCTTCTCCTCATAGAGCCCAGCCTCTGTGTGCTGCATAGAATTCTGTTCCACGAATGTACCGCAACTTCTCAATCCATTAATTTGTGGTTGGACATCTGGGCTGTTCCCATGTTCTGGTGATGGTGAATAATGATGCTATGGGCACATGGTCAGGAGAGATCACTCCTTGGAGAAGGACATCATGCTTAGAAGTGTGGATGGACAGTTAAGGAGAGTAAGACCACGGATGAGACGGATTGATACAGTAACTGGGGCAATCAGGGTTGGGTGTGAGACTGGCTCAGGACAGGGAAGGATTCAGAGCTGCTGTACATAATGGTCACTGTACATCACAAGTCACTCAATAGCACATAACAATAATAACCTACTGTGACAACATGCCTCAGAAACTATATGAACTTTGATAAATGTTGATAATTGTAGAAGGGCTTCAGGCTTTTTGTTCATATGGTTGCTATGAGTCGTGCTCAACTCGAAGGCAAACAACAAAAATAAATTTTGGTGTACACGTTTCCACTCTAGCCTCAGTTCTCATCTTCTAGGGGGGTATATTCCAAGCAGTGGAATATCTGGGTCAAATGGAATTTCTATGTTCAGCTTTTTGAGGAAGTGCCAAATTGCCTTCCAGTGTGGTTGTACCATCGTGAGGATGTATTTCTCCACATCCACTCCAACGTTTACTGTTTGCTGCCTGTTGAACTTTGCCACTGCTGCCTGAGTGTTATTGTATCTTACGGTGGTTTTGATTTGTATCTCTTATTACCAGTGATTTGGAGCATTTCTTCATATGTCTGTTGACCATTTGAATATCTTCCTCTGTGAAAATTCTTTCCATGTTTTTTGCCTATTTTGTAATTGGGTTATCAGTCCTTTTCTTGTGGAGGCCTGGAGTATTCTGTAAACATTCTTTATGAGACTCTTGCCTGAGATGGTATTGCCAAATGTTTGTTCCCAGTGAGTAGGTTTCATTTTCACCCTGTTGGAAAAAGGTTTTGATGAACAGAGGGATTTAATCTTTAGTAGGTCCTATTCATCAATTTTATCATCTTCAAATTGTACATTTCTGGCTGCATTTAGCAGTCTCTTTATACCAAGGCTTCTAAGCTTGATCCCAATTTGTCTCTTATGAACTTTAGAGTTTTGGGCTTTACTCCCAAATCTCTTATCCACCTTGAGGTGATTTTTTTGTGCATGGTGTGAGATGTGGATGCTATTTCAGCTTTCTGCAGATAGTAGTTTTGCCAGCACAATTTGTTGTAGAGGTTGTCATTTCCCCATTTGTTAGATTTTATTTCCTTATCGAACATCAGTTGACCATAGATAGCTGGGTCTATTTCTGGTTTCTCAATTCTGTTCCATTGATCTGTGTGCCTGTCATTGTACCAGTACCATGCTGTTTTGGTTACTACCACTGTGTAGCAGGTTTGGAGGTCAGGGAGTGCTATACCTCTCACTTCAATTTTGTTTCTCAGAAGTGTTATGCTTATTCAGGGTGTTTTGCCTCTCTAAATATATTTGACAGTTTCCCTTTCAATCTCCTTGAAAAATGAATTTGGTATCTATATTGGGATTACACTGAACATGTAGATTGATTTTTGTAGGATTGTCATTTTCACAATATTGTGTGTTCCTATCCATAAACAGGACACATTTTTCCATTTATTTAGGTCTTTTATTAAGTCTTGCAGAAAAATCCTGTAGTATTCTTTGTAGAAGTCTTTTCTATGTTTAGTTAGGTTCATTCCCAAGTATCTCAATTTGTGGTTGGCTATGATATTGCTTTTATGTGCTATTGAGTCAGAACCAACCCCTAGTTGATTATCCAGTGTTGCAGACTGAGGGTAAAGTATTTTTATAATTATTCATAATGAGACAGACTACCAAGAATGAGATAGAACAGAGAGCATAAAAAACAGGGGCCAGCAGTTCCCATGACTGAAGGCCTCAAGCCATGCCTCTCTGGGTATTTATTGAGAATCATAAGGAAGGTAAACCAAGGAAAATCATAAGGAAGTACAAAACAAAAACAAGGTATCAAGGTCTTTTGCAGATAAGGCCACGTTCCTCTCTATTGTTTCCTTTATACTTATCTTTGGAGGGAGGGATTCAGTAAATACAGACAAGGCTGACTCTTAGGGAATGCCTTAGTGACACAGGGTGACCTTCAGCTTGTATTAAGCCTCCCTCATATCCTGATATAGCATTTTGTCTATTATCATTAAATTTGATATTCAGCTTCCCTCAATCCAGTAGATTTTCAGAGGCTGTAAAAAACTTGAGAGGAAACTGCCAATCTTTCCCCCTTATAACATCTGGTGGATTAGAATCACCTGTCTGTGTGCTGGCAGAGCAATTCCTTAACCACTAGATCACCAGAGCTTCGTTTCTGAAAACCCAGCTGGAAATAGGCTCCAACTTTACAATAATCAATTTATTAGTGTACTAAAAGAACTGTTTAAAAGGGATATATGATTAGGTATTATTATCATGATAGGAGTCCAGAATGAAGGCTGCATACTGGGGTGGACTTGGGGGAAGGGATTGTATAACAATGAAAGAATTTTTCTTTTGCTTTTCAAAGAGAAGAGAGTTGTGGGGCGGGAGGCAGGGAGAAAAGTGAAACAATGAATTAATGGGAATCCAAAGTCTCTATAAATTTCCATTAAAATTAATGAAAATAATAATCAATTTTATATACCCATATACATATACATATACATATACATATACATATACATATATATTTAGAAGAGGCAGTGAGATTAGGGATATTACAGCTAATGCTTTGTGAATCTTGGTGGAAAGCAGAAAGTACCAGAGGAATATGTATCTGTGATTTATTGACTAGGCAAAGGCTTTTGACTGTGTGGATCACAATAAGCTGTGGCTGACTCTGAAAAGAATGGGAATCCCAGATCATTTGATTGTGCTTATGTGAAACCTATTGTTGTTGTTGTTATGTGCCATCGAGTCGCTTGCAGCTCATAGCAACCCTATGTACAACAGCCCTAAACTCCGCTCTGTCCTGTGCCAATCGCACTGTCTCTGACACTCCCATCCCAATTATCCCAGTCACTGAATCAATCCACCTCATAGAGGGCCTTCCTCTCCTGCACTGTCCCTCCACCCTCCAAAGCATGATGTCTCTCTCCAAGGACCGGTCTCTCCTCACAACATGTCCAAAGTATGTTAGACGGAGCCTCAGAATACTTACCTCCAAGGAGCCACCCGGTTTAATCCTTTCCAGGACAAATCTGTTTTCTTAGCAGTCCATGGTATTCTCAATACTCTTCTCCAGCACCACAGCTTAAAGGCATCAATTCTCCTTCTATCCTTCTTGGTCATTGTCCAACTCTCTGATGCATAACAAGTGATTGCGAAGAACATAGCCTGTATCAGATGCACCTTAGTCTCCAGAGAGACACCATTGCTCTTCAGTACTTTGGACAGGTCCCTAACAACAGACTTTCCCATGGCAATGCGCCTTTTAATTTTCTGGCTGCTGGTGCCAAGACTGTTGACTATGGAGCCAAGCAAACTAAAGCTGTGTACAATCTCAATCTCTTCACCATCCATCCAGATGCTGCCAATTGGTCCAGTGGTGAGAATCTTTGTCTTCTTGACATTGAGCCTCGATCCATATTGTAGGCTGCAGTCCTTGACACTCTGCAGCAGGCGCTTCAGGTCCCCTTCAGTTTCAGCAAGCAGGGTTGTGTCATCCGCACAACGCAGGTTGTTGATAAATCGTCCACCAATCTTGACCTCACATTTCTCCTCATAGAGCCCAGCCTCTCGGATAATCTGTTCTGCATATAGGTTGAAAAGGTATGGAGATACTAGAGTCAAAAGGCAGTCATCAGAATAGAGCATGGAAGCACTGCATGGCTCTTAATCCTAAACAGTGTCCACCAGGGATATATTCTGTCTCCATACTTTTTTTATTTATATGCAGAACAGATCATCCAGGATGCTGGGCTGTAGGAAAAGAAATGTGACATCAGGATTAGAAGAAGGCTCATGAAGAACTTGAAATGTGTCTCAAAGACACAATCTTCCTTGCTGAAATTGAAGAAGATTAGGAACACTGAAGAAGATAAAATAATTATATCACCTTCCATATGGATAGTACCTCAACATCAAGAAAAAAAAATTCTTACAACGTGATCAATAGGCAACACCATGCTAGATGGCGGGGGGAGATTGAAGTTGCCAACAATTTCATTTTACTTGAATCTAAAATCAATACATCTAGATGCAGTAATCAAAAATCAAAAGAAATATTGCATTAGGCAAATCTGCTGTCAGGACCTCTTTGATGTGCTAAAAATGAAGGGTGTCATTTTAAAGATGAAGTGACATGACACAATTTCAATTGCTTCATATATATGGAATAAAGAAGACTGAAGAAGAAGTGATACCTTTGGTTGAGTTGTTGTAGAAGTACATATAATATACCATGGACAAACCAATCTTATTTGGAAGAAGTGCAGATTCAGTGTTCCATAGAAGCAAGGATGATGAGACTTCATTTCACACACTTTGGACATGTCAAGAGAAAGGATTATCATTGTTGTTAGGTTCCATCGAGATGAGTACCACTCATAGTCATCCTATGAACAAAAGATCTGAACCCAGTTCTGTCCTGAGCCATCCTCACACTTCCTCACACATAAGAGCCCATAGAAGCAGTGACAGTGTCAATCCACCTGGTTGAGGGTCTTCCTCTCTTTCCCCGACCCTCCACCCTTTCCAACATCATGTCCCTCTCCATGGAATAGCACCTCCTAGCAACGTGCCCAAAGTAAGTGAGGTGAATCCTCATCTTTCTTGCCTCTTAAGAGCACTCCAGCTGCACCCTCTCCAAGACGTATCTCTTCATCCTTTTGGCCATCCATGGGATGTTCAGTGCTCATATTCAACACCACAGCTCAAAGACATCAATTCTCTTCTTGTCATCCTTATTCATTGCTCAGATCTTGGATGCATAGCTAGTAATCAGAAAGAGTATGGCCTGAATCAGATGCACCTTAGTCCTCAAACTGACATTACTAGTCCTCAATAGTTTGGAAAGGTCCATAACTGCATATTTTCCCAGTGTGGCGCATCTCCTTATTTCCTGACTTCTGGTACCAAGGCTGTTAACTGTGGATCCAAGTAAGATGAAGCTGTTGACACTTTCAATCTCCTCTCTATCCATCATGATGCTGCCTATTGGCCCTATAGTAAGAATCTTTATTTTCTTGACATTGAGCTGGTGATGTAAGGAGAAAATATCCAACAATAAATGAATGAATGAATGAATGAATGAAAATCGAACTTTTCCTGTAAACTTTTGTTAAATTACAACAATAAAGGAGAAGAGAAAAAGATTTATAGCCTCTGAGTGTCAGCGATGAGTCAGTTTTTACTTGATGGCAATGAGAGAGAGTGTTATTGCTCTGGTATTTTTCTTAGAATTAATGGGCAAAATTGACGTATTTTTTTAACAGCTAAAGATTACAACTCATTCAATTTTTTCTTAGTTGTATGTATTTTTTTTTTAAGTTTTAGGATCTTGCTTAAGGTACCATACTGCATTTGGATACTATGTTCTCTTAATTTCTATTGGCTGTGGCAATTTCTCAATCTTTCTTTGCTTTTGATAACCTTGAAAATTGTCAAGGTATGCTGGTCAAATAATGAGTAGAATGTGCCTCAAATTAAATATTTATAGGCAATAGATTTGTCTATTTATTTGAATATTCTCCTTATTTATTTATTCAAAATTTTCTCAAATCAGTACCCACCTATTCAGATATGTATTTTATTCTTTGGTTTATATGTCAAGACTTTTTCATTTACATCGAGGTTAAAATTGTCCCAGCCTCAATTGGCAGTTAAGATCTTTTTTGCCCTTTTGACTTACTCCTGTGTCCCAAGGGAGATATCATTGAATTCCCTGTTTAAAATCTTTGCTTGCCTTCAATTTCTGGCACTACCCACAAATTTCATTTGTGTACTTCCTGACCTTTATCAGACAATCTATACAATTTCTCCAAAGGAGTGATGGCTCCTTTTAGTAAAGAGTAGTATTAGAAAACAAGATCTAGGTTTCTGGTGTATTTATTGCTATTGAAGTATCTGTTTCTTCTTCTAGTTTCACTCAGCTAAAAGAATAATAAAATATATGTGACTATATGTGTGCATTATCGATCTATATACACTACATGTACAATCTCTCCATCTACATACACACAAACATACAGGACTTTAGAATAAACAATTCATGCCTTAAATTGCCAACTACAATATGTGAAAAGACAGCACAATGTTCTTACAAAAGTATTCAGAAAGATACAGTTGATAATAAAGTCTAATGTGCATATTGTTTGCATAAAAATACAATACAAATTATATATACATACACACACATACACATATGTATACACATGTACATACACACACACAAACACACACACGAGCTCTGGTGGCCTAGCGACAAGAAGTTGCACTGCAATCCCAAAGACAAGCAGTTCAAGGCCACTAGCTGTTCCACGGGAGAAGGATGGGCTATCTCCTCCCATGTGATTAACTGCCTCTGAAAACTCGCTGGAGGGTCAGCTATGCATAATTTCTGACTCGACAGTACACAACAGCAACAACAACAATACATACATGTGTGCTTTATGTGTTTCCATCTGAATCTATGTTAAAAGAAATAAGCTTATACTATAGTCAACAACTTTAATTCATTACAAAATAGCATTCTAATCTTATTTCCTTGGTTATTTGTAACCTCTCACTCAAACAGTGAAAATTCTGGTTTTTTACATTTGTCATTAATTATTGTTGTTGTTAAGTGCCATAGAGTCATAGATGACACATAGCAACCTTATGAAAGAAAGTCTTGAATGCAAAACTTTCATCTTTTTTCCAAGTTCATAGAGTTTCCACATGCAAGCTTTTTGGAAGTGGATGCTACTTCTGCTTCCAAGACAATTTTATTCGGGAGATCTAAAAAATCCAGGCCCTAATGCCTATGGCCCTCAGGCCTAAAAGCCTTTTTAAAGGCAAGGCCAAATCCAATCATCTCATACCCTATTGTGAGCAAGAGCCTCACCCTAATCCCAGCCGCAAACCAGAAAACACACCTTTGGAGAATCCAACTGTTCCAATCATCTTCCCAGCCTGGAAATAGTAGAACTGAATAATTAAGTATATTAATGACAAATATTTTTTTAAATTTAAAAATATTGTAATTCATATACTTAATTATTGAGTTCTACTGCGCATATAGAACACTTTCATAATGACAGAACATAACCCTACCCAGTTTGGAACCATCTTCACAATTTCTGCTCTCGGTGAGCCCTTGTTTCAGTCATGAGCCAAGTCATCTCCTTGAGAGTCTTCCCCCTCTTCACTGGACTTCAGTAAGCGTGACATATTCCTTCAGGGGTTCACTCACTAATATGTATTTAAGTCTCATCTGTATCTTCCCATGGCTTCATAGCTCATTCTTTTCCGTTACTTAGAAAGATTCCTCTGTATGAATAACCACTCACCCACTAAAGGACCTCTTTAATTTTTTCCAGGTTTCTTGAGCTATTATAAATAACCCTACTATAAGTATTTGTATGATAGGGTCGCTATGAATTATAGGCAACTTAAGGCACGTTACAACAACAACCACAAACATTTGTATACAGATGTTTTCATTTGCATACATCTTAAGCAAGCCGATTAAATATGTAGGAGTGTGATGGCTAGGTTATAGAAAAAGAGTCAATTTAGTTTTGTGAGAAAATTATACGCTGTCTTCTGAAACAGCAGTTTTCATATCCAATGGTAATGAAACAATGAATGAAAGCTCCTTTGGTTCCGCTTCCTTGGTGATAAAAGACATTGTCTTTTTTTCTTTTCTTCCCCCCCCCTCAGTATTTCAGCATTTCAGAAGTGCTTCCTGTAGAAGATCAAATGCTACAGCCTTCAATATGGATTACATCTCAACATCAAGAAAACAAAAGTCCTTACAAGTGGGTCAATAGGCAGCATCATGATCAATGAAGAGAAGATTGAAAAATGTCAATGATTTTGTCTTAATTGGATCCACTATCAACATCCTTGGTATCAAGAGATCAGGAGACCTATTGCATTAGGCAAGTCTGCTGTCAGGGACCTTTCCAAAATACTGAAGAGCAACAATGTTGTTTAAAGACTAAGATGCTCCTGATCATGGTTTATTCAATTACTTGCTAAGCATGTGAGAGCTGGAAAACAAATAAGAATACCAAAGGAAATGATGCCTTCAAGTTGCAGTGTTGGAGAAGAGTAACAATCACCTCATGGGCTACTCAGAGAGCAAACGAATCAAAGTATGTCTTGGAAAGGTGGAACCAGAGTGCTCCTTGGAAGCAAAAAGGAGAGGTTATTCCTTGGAAAGGAGTATCATGCTTGGAAAGGTGGAGGGTCAGTGAAACAGGAAGATCCTGATGAGATGGAGAGATACATCACAGCAATGGGCTCAAGTTATCAGAGAGAGATGGTGAGGGTAGGACAGGATTCAGGTCTGTCATTCATAGGATTTCCATGAGGTATAATTAACATGCAGGCACCTAACAACAACAGTAGGTGTGTAATGGTGTTTAATTATTGTGTTCAGCCTTTACCTGTTTTCTCTTGCTTTGTCCCTGCACCCTGTGGTGTAGTCTGTAGAGATTTGTGCAATTCGCCCAAAGATGGTGCTTCTCTGGTGGTTAGGATCTACCAATAGCTTTGAGATGAAAAGAAGGACAATTTCTTTTGTGGGATTTAAAGCCTTGGAAAACCTGCTGGAGAATCAGCTGAGACATATTCTGACTCAACAAAAATGACATTTTGTAGATTTTGTTAATAGGCCGAGTACTTTCAGAGATTCTTCTTTATCTCCACTGTTGGGTGGTTAACCAAACTTTTGATATTTTCTTAGGAGTTGATCTAGAATTTACGATGTGTTTCCTTAATTTGTAACAGAAGTGATAAATTTGAAGAGATATCATGCCAAATTGCGTACCACATAAGAATATCATAACATTTTTCTATCTAGAATCATATTTTGTCTACTTGGAGAACTTCATTTAACCCTGTATTTCACGCCAAGGCTATTAGTGACAAATCTATTGGTTTGGTTTATCTGAAAATAAACTGCTTTCTCTTTCATTTTTGAAGGTTATTTGTGTTGGCTGTAGATGTATATGGGAACAGCTACTTTTGGCGCTTGAAACATACAGTTCACTTCTCTCTTGTTTGAACACTTTCCAGTAAAAATGTTCACTTTGAATTTTTCTTCTTTTGATAGTGAGTCTTTTTACTCTATCTGATTTTAAGATATTTTTCCTTATCTGCTGCTTTCATTCTATCTGTGAGCACTATTTTTTATTGCTTGCGGTTTTCAAGGTGGTTATCTTGCTCTTGTTCATTGATTTGGAGAGACTTTGAGGTTCTAGTGAATAGCCAAGGTGATTGTAAACAACTCTCTAATCTAACAGGAAGTTGTGAGACTCTTAGTATTGGGACTTAGAACTTGCTCATTTATCAGTCATAGCTTGAATAGTTTCATCCTACCCCATGGACATCCAAAAGAACAAATAAGTCCTGGGATAAGTGCAGCCAGAGTGCTCCTCGGAGGCAGAGAAGGTCAAGCTTTGTTTCTCCTGCTTTAGACATATTGCTGGGAAAGGTCATTCCTGGGAAAGGTACTTCATGCTTGGAGAGGTGGAGGGTCAGAGAAGGGAAGGAAGATCCTCAGTGAAATGGATTGACATGGTAACTGCAGCATTGGGCTCAAATGTGTCAGAGACGATGAGGATGGCGCAGGATAGACCAGGGTTCATGTCTGCTGTTAATAGACTCACTAAGGGCAGCACTCCGCTCAACAGTACCTACCAATAACATGCATGTTCATCACTACCACCAGTGGCTGTTCAGTTGATCCCAGTGCATGATGACACCATGTGTGTTAGGATAGAATTATGCTCCACAGAGATTTTAGCAGTTCCTTCCACCCCACTGCCCCTGAGTTGGATCGCCATATTTTTCTTCTCACACATTTGTGAGCAGAGCCAAACAATCAACTTTTCCATTATAGCCAACCTTGTTGTTGTTATTGTTAAGTGCCGTCGAGTCAGACAGGGCTCATAGTGACTATATTAACAGAAGACCTGAACCCTGTTCTATAACTATCATCATTTCTCTAAGTTCACAGAGTTTCCAGAGGCATGTTGTTTAGGAAGTGGATGCCACTCTTGCTTCCAAGCCTGTCTTCCTCTGGCAGCTCCACTAAACACTGCCCACCTTGGGTGACCATTATGGCATTTTACACACCAGTGGTACAGTGTTCGACATCACAGTAACCCTATATAGCCAAGCTTACTATTGTTTTACCACCCAGGGACTTCTTGATGCGGGGCTTAATCAGCAAAGATTTAAGGGGATGATAATGAGAATTTCTGAGTTCACTTATTTGTGTGCATAGCTTCCGTCGAGGGAAGTTGGGCAACGAATAATAAAAATGACTCAGAGACCTAGAGAATAAAGACAGAACCTCTGACGTTTATGTTATCATATTTACAAGGTAGGTGCTGTTGCTGTTGTGTGTCAAGTTGGTACCAATGCATAGGTG
Organism: Elephantulus edwardii; assembly: GCF_000299155.1. Classification (NCBI taxonomy): domain Eukaryota; kingdom Metazoa; phylum Chordata; class Mammalia; order Macroscelidea; family Macroscelididae; genus Elephantulus; species Elephantulus edwardii. The sequence continues at coordinate 2,368,315 of NW_006399875.1, forward strand.
ACTCCTCAGTGGATTTTTAGAAGTGGCAGATTTCCCATTTTTCTCCTGAAGTTTGGTTCGTGGATTTGAACCACCTGCTTTTGGGATGACAATGCAACTCCTTAACCAGTAGGCCATCCAAACTTCCGTTTTATGCACATTTATATACTGCTGCACTTTATTCTTTTACACACTGAGTATACATACAGAATATCTCCAAAATAAAATGTCTACAAAGAAATCGACACCAAAACACATCATATTCCAATCTGCGGTAACTAAAGGAAAAAAAAAAAACAAAACAAACAAAAAAACCAACCAACCAAACAACAAAAACAAAGCAAAAGAAAAGAAAACAAAAGCCAACCAAAACCAGATATAAGTCACTGAAAGAAAAATGAGGCATACCGTTACAGGACTAACTATACATTTAATAAGGAAAATATATCAAATTAATTTCTGGTAAGTCAGAGCTAACTAACTGCTTATCCTCTGACACTTTAAATCACAAGAGAGGAGCCCAGGGGTCTCTGGTGGATTCAGACCCCCAAGGAGATGCCGTCTGTGGGTTACTAACACAATTCCTTTTTAAAGTCCCCACTAGAGTTCCCTATAGTAATATTTAAAGGAGATGTCTTAAATGATGTTATAAATTATCTTGGGAATTCATAACAATACACCCAACTCCTCATGACCCACCTGGCTATGTTCTAATGGCTAGGTTCTTGGATGAAAATTTCCATTATCTGAGACATTTCCATTAAATTTCCATCTTTGGCATCCACTTCATGCCATTACGTATCTCCTCTTGGTACCTTGGTGTGTGATGGGACAGACCTCTCTTTCCCACTATGCTTCCCTCACAGAAGCTGGAGGTTAAGGGGATGAAAGTGGTGGCTGGATACTGCCTCTGTAGCAGCAGGACTCTGTGTGGACCCTCACAGTTTGCTTCTCCCCCTTCTTATTTTGTTAGCCCCAGTAGTAGGCTGCAATGACAAGTTGGGCCAGGACCTGAAGGTCTGTGAGGCCAGGTCACCTGGGTCTAGAAGAAACTGCACAGGTAGCCGAGAGACCTGTTGGAAGAGACCGCTGAGCCTTGCATCTAACCCCTGTGGCCTTGTCTCCTGCTCCTTCTGTCCACTCCTGCCATCCCTGCCTCCTGAACTTGGCGGGGCTCATCTGGCCTTTCCTCCTGACAGGATAATACCAATCGAAGCTGCCCATCCTGATGTTGCTTCTTCTCACAGTCTGTATCTTCCTCCACCTTCCTCCTCATCCTCTCGTTAATGTGCAAAACAGTCAGAGGGTAGAATTCTTTTTCTAGTACAGCAACAATAGTGCCATAAATATGAAATGTCAGAAAACCAGGCAGTGTAGCTAAAGAGTAAGTTTAGAACATATCCAAGTATTGAGGAGATAACCTGACAGAATGTTTATATAGAAATCTATAACATTAGAAATATATATA
>NW_006399875.1:2370440-2379012 GCF_000299155.1 Elephantulus edwardii
ACACACATACACACACAATGAAGCAATGAAGAAAGGCTTAAAATAAGACACACTATATGCCTTTCATTTTCATTGCTGTTTGCCCTTCTTTGAGTTGAAACCAACACAGAGCTGACCCTCCAGTGAGTTCTCAGGGGCTGGAAAACTGCTCCTCTCTCTCCTGCAGGGCCACTGGTGGATTCAAACCTCCAGCTTTTGGGTTGGCAGCAGAACTAACCACCAGGTCACCAAGACACAATAAATAAGAGAGACAGAAGAAGAACTGATGACTGAGCTGTGAGGTGGGAGAAGGGTACTGAGTATCCTGCAGACTTACAAAAGAACACAGACATGCCTTGGAGGAAGTACACCCAGAGAGTACGCATCACTTCATTGAGGGCTTTGCTTTCTTTCACTGACCCTCCGGCTTCTGAAGCACAGTGTTCTACAAGGACCAGCCCCTCCTAACAACATGTCGAGAGGATGCAAGATGAAGCTTTGTCATCCTTGCCTCTAAGGAGCACTCTGACTGCACTTCCTCCAAAAGGCATTTGTTGGTTCTTTTGGAGTTCGTGGGATATTCAGCAATCTTCTCCCAGACCACAGCTCAAAGGCATTGATTCTTCTGTCTTCTCAGTCACTGTGCAACTTTAAGATGCAGAGCAAGAAATAAGAAGATACCATGACTTAAATCAGATGCTCCTTAGTCTTTAAACTGACATCATTCCTCCCTAACCCCTTAGATAGGTTTGTTTGGTTTTGGTTAGTTTTTTGTTGTTGTTATTGTTTTGTTTGTTTGTTTGTTTTTGACAGCTGATTTATCCAGAGCAACACATTTTCTTATTTCTTGACTGCTTATGGGATATGTTGATTGTGGATCCAAGCAAGTTACAATCATTGATAATTTCCATTTTTATCTGTCATGATGTTGCTTATTGATTTAGGGGTAGAGATTTTGTCTTCTTAATGTTGAGAAACAATCCATATTGAAGGCATTGATCTTCTGCAGGAAGTATTTCAAATCCTCCTCACCGTCAGCAAGCAAGGTTATGTCGCCTGCCTATTGTAGTTTGTTGATGAATCTTCCTCTGATACTGAGTCCCACATCCTTCTTCATAGAGTACAACTTCTTGAATGATTTGCTCAGTTACTGATTGAAAACATACAGAGAAAAGATACAACCCTGATATGCACCCTTCCTGATTTTAAAGTACACAATATTCCTTTGTTGTGTTTGGACAAATGTCTCTTGGTCTAGGCATAGATTTTGTGTGTTCTGGGATTCCCATTCTTCTCAAAGTTACCCATAACTTATTATGTTCTACAAAGTCAAATGTCTTTGCATAGTCATCAAAGCACAAATAGATATCGTTCTGGTATTTCTTGCTCAACCAGGATCCATCTGACATCAGCAATTAGGAAAGTACACACAATAAAATTATGATAACATCTTATTACAAGTCTATTAAATAGTGAAAAATGGGAAAATTAGTTGCATGCTTAAGTATTTCTGAAGAAGTGGAACAAATGAAAAATCCAAAATTTGTTGGTTAGGATATTAATGATACAAGAACTCTGTACAGCATTTGGTTTGTTTTTAAAAGAACACAACCACCAGTCTTCTTACTTTTGAATGTACTCTGATTTACAATGATCCTCCACCAGACTTTATGAGATTGCAAATTGTTCAGAGATAATATCACGCATCTTTCTTCCTTGGAACAACAAATGGATTCAAACCATTGGCCTTTCTGCTATTAAACTCATTAATAATGCACTATGAGGGCTCCCTATTTTAATAAGAAAATTAACCATATACTTACCACTTGTGTAAAGCAGCCTTTTTCTGGGTATTCATGCTAAAGAAAACCTGTGCCCAAATTTCAGAGCAGCTGTAATTGTAAAAATCACCCCAAAACAAAACTAGAACCCTCCACAATGCTCCACAACAGGTGAAGGGATTAGGAGAGTGGTCCACCCATAACACGTGGAAAACTGCAAAGGAATGCACTAGTGATGCATTTAACAGCTTGGATGAGTCTCAGAGACATTCAGCTGGGTTAAAAGAATTCTCTTTTAAAAGATTAGAAACCATGAGATTCCATTTATGTGACATTCTCAAGCACACGGAGCTATTCTATCATGATGAGAGCTGGTCAATGGTTGTTAGCAATAGGGGTCAGGGATGATATAGTTAGAAAGAGGCAAAGTGGTAGCAAGAGGGAGGATTTATGTTATGAAATGGTTCTATATCCTGATTTAGGTGGTAATAGCATGAATCCCCATGTGCGTGTATATATGTGTATGCGTTCATGTGTGTGTAAGCTCTGATGGCCTCATGGTAGGGAATTTGTTCTCAAAGTTTGCTGTTGTTGTTGTTGTTGTTATGTGCCATTAAATCACCTGTCTCTTGTAGCAACCCTATGTACAGTAGCTCTGAATCCTGCTCTGTCCTGAGCTAGTCTCATTCAACACAAGTACTCCTATCACCCCACTTACTGTGTCAATCCATCTCATCTGGGGTCTTCCTCACTGTGTTGTCCCTCCACTCTTTAGTATATGATGACCTTTTCCAAGGCCTGGTCCCTCCTGGCCATGTTCCCAAAGTGTGTGAGATGGAGCTTCAAAATCATTGCCTTCAAGTAGCAACTTGGTTTCACCCTCTCCAGGACAGATTTATATTTGTTCTCTTGGCAGTCCATGGTATGTTCAAGACTCTTTTCTCTCATTACAACTCAAAGACACCACTTCTTCTTCTTCTTTTGTCACCTTTAGTCATCGTCCAGCTTTCTGATGCATAGCAAGTAATTGCAAAGACCATGGCCTGAATCAGGATCACCTTAGTCTCTGGACTGACATTGTTGCTCTTTAGCACTTTGGAGAGATCCCTAATGCAATTTGTCTTTTGAATTCCTGACTGCTGGTGTACAGAGTGCTGTTTGTGTAGCCAAGCAAGTTGAAATTGTTTACAACCTCAATTTCTTCTCCATCTTTTGTGGTGCCCCCAATTGGCCCAGTGGTGAGATTCTTTCTCTTCTTGATGTTGAGCTACCTATAGAAATGTATGCAGTTCAAATTCACCACATCCTCTGAAGAATAAGTTATGCAATCTCCTCCTAAACATTTTAAAGTCTCTAAAAACATGTTGGAGAGTCGACTATGAGTTAGATCCTGACTTGACAGCACATGCCAACAACATACATATGAACAGAACTCTGATGGCACAGTAGTTTAATTAAACATGTACTTACTGAAAGATTGATGGTTCAGATCCAGCTGTTCCCTGGGAGAAAGACCTGGTGATTCTCTTCCATATAGATTACAGCTTTGGGGGAGTATCTCTCCACGCATATGAATAACCTCCTATAAATAAACCCATATTGCTAAAGAAGGCTTTGAAAGGGACATCACACTTGCAATGGTGGAAAGCAATAAAGGAGGGTAGTTGGACAATGACTAGGGAGGATAGAAGGAGAATTGACGCCTTTGAGCTGTGGTGCTGGAGAAGAGTACTGAATGTACCATGGACTGCCAAGAAAACAAACAGATTCATCCTAGAGAGGGTTAAACCAGGCTGCTCCTTGGAGGCAAGGATTCTGGGGCTTTGGACATGTTGTAAGGAAGGACAGGTCTTTGGAGAAGGACATCATGCTGGGTAGAGTAGAGGGTCAGCGCAGGAGGGGAAGACCCTCTATGAGGTGGATTGATTCAGTGACTTGGGTACTCGGGATGGGTGTGTCGGGGGCAATGAGATTGGCACAGGATAGAGCACGGTCTCGGGCTGTTGTACATAGGGTCGCTATGAGTTGCAAACGACTCGACGGCACATAACAACAACAACGACAAGAACCTTAATGAGATGGACTGACACAGTGACTACTGTAATAAGCTCAAGTGTGTCAGAGATGATGAGGATGGCACAGGATAGGACAGGGCTCTGCTTTGTTGTTCATGGGGCCGCTCTGAGCTGGATTCAACTTGACTGCACCTGATAACAACAAACAACATAAAAACATACACAAATATAGCAAGTCACGTAGGGGTCAAAACAAGGTGTGTTTTTAATTTACCAGACACGTAAAAGCAATGAATTGCTATTTTTAACACCTCTGGGCCATAGTCTCCGAAGATATCAAGGTCACAACTTATAAGAGCCATCTGAAGCTCAACCATTGGTCTTCCACAAGCCAGAACAAAGAAGAGAGAAGAAAATCAAATATGTGGAGAAACATTTATCCCAAAGCATTAAAGGACCACGCGAACATCTAACTCCATCATCCTGAGACCAGAAGGACTTCAGAGTATCTGGTTTCCACTGCTGGTTCCACTGGAACGTACGAGAAGGTCCTTTTATGTGTGTGTGTCCAGTCAAATCAGATCTGACTGGTACAGGAGGAGATCGCCTCTCCTTCTCCAGCAGAGCATCTGGTGGATTTGAACCGCATACTTCTGGGATGGCAGTGCAGCTGCTTGCCACTAGGCCACCAGAGCTCCCTTTGAAGGTCCTTTAAAGTGGAAGAAAATGTAGATCAAAAGTAAAATCCACAAAGTGACTAGACTTACTGGTTCCACGTAGACTGGTCCAAGCCCTGAGATCAGCCTTTGAACCTGAACAAAACTCACTCTTGTGATTCAATTTTTCAGTCAAACAATAAACAGCTACATTGAGTAAGCAGTAACACCAGGGAGGTACTCACATCTTAGGGGGAAAAAATACAAAAAAACAAACAACATATGAAATCAAAGAAAAGCATTTTCCAAGGGGTAAAATTCAGAAGGTAAGAAGGGATAGGCTAGACAGATTACTGGAAATTACAAACCCTGATAGGACACGGGAAAGCTATGGTTATGTTATAGGTACAGAATTAATGTTATGAAACAAAATACATATGAATGTTTGAAAGGAAAGCCATTTTACTTTGTAAATATTTGCTCAAATCACCAAACAAATCCCAAAAAGCCTACAGTCTTGGAAGCCATATGGTTTTCTATCACACTTATAGAACAGAGTAAAGTTGGCCTGTAGGATTTCCTAAGTGAATTGTAGAGAAGGGAATAAAGTAATGCATGGACCAAAAAAGAACAAGCAAATGTCTTGGAAACCTTGCAGCTCTGGTGGCCTAGTGGTAAGAAACTGCACCGCAATCCTGAAGACCTGCGGTTCAAATCCACCAGCTGCTCTGCCAGCGAAGGATGGGACACTTCCTCCTCCCAGAGAGCCCACAACCACACCAAGAACAAGAAGTGCTATTAGAGGAGAGGATAGGAGGCTTCATTTACACTTTGGACAGGTTATCAGAAGTCAGGAGACCGTCCAGAGAGAAAGACATCATGCTTTGTAAAGTAGAAGGTCAGAGGAAAAAGGGAAGCTCCCCAAGGAAATGAATTAGCGCCGTGGCTGCCACAGTAGATCTCCACACGGCAGAGATTGTGAGCATGGGGTGGACTGGGGCAGAGCTTCGCTCTGTGTGTGAAGACCACTACAAGTAGGAGCTCACTGGATGAACACCTAACAGTCACAGCAAACCACAGAGCACATAACCAAGCCTTTTCTCCCAGAGCAACTGGAAAGTTTGAATAGCTGGTCTTTGAGGTGGTGGGAGAGTGCTTAGCTATTGTGCCATCATAGCACTTGGCTGCAACGTGGAAAAGCAGAGTGGAAATAATACATGACACGAGCTCTGTTGCCAAAGTGCGGATTATATTCACTCTCGATAAAAGAAAGTGGCATAAGCGTTGGAGGCAGGCTCATCAATATGAGTGCCTGCGTGATGCAGATGACACAAACTTGCTTGCTAAAAGTGAGGAGAACTCGTAACTCTTGTTGCAGAAGATCAAAATACACAGTCTTCAATAAGGATTGCATCTCAACGCCAACACAACACAACACAACACAACAAAACACAACAAAACAAAACATTTTCTCACCATTGGACCAATAAGCAGCACCACGATAGAAGGAGAAAAGATCAAACTGTCAATGACTTCATCTTTCTTATATTCATAATCAGTAAACTTTGAACCAGAAATCAGGAGATTTATTGCACTGCGAGTAAGGGACTTTTTCAAGTTGAGGAGCAATGATGTTACTTTGAAGACTAAGGTATGCCTTATTTAGACCATGATCTTTTTTAATTGATAGTTTTATCATTCACATACACTATGTTTCATGCATGTGTATTGTGTTTTATACAGTCTTATTTACAATTTATTTTGTTCCTTCCTTTATATTGTGGAGACCCCCCACCCCTTACAATCATTATCTTAACCAGACCATGGCCTTTTCAACCACTTGCTATGCATCTGAGGGCCAGACAACAGACAAGGATAGAAGAAAAATTGATGCCTTTGAACTGTGGTGTTGAGGAAGAATACTAAACATCCCAAGGATTTCCAAATGAACAAACAAATGTGTTTTGGAGAAGGTGATGCCTGAGTGCTCTTCTGAGGCAAGGATGGTGAAGCTTTGTCTTGCATACTTTGGACATGTTGCTAAGAGAGGATGTTACTTGGAGAAGTACATCATGATTGGAAAGGTGTTGGGATGGTGAAGGAGAGAAGACCCTCAACTAGGTGTCTTGACACAGCGAATGCTACACTAGGTTCAGAGATTGTAGGGTTGGCACAGGATAGGAGGATAGGAGAGAGTTTATCTGTTGTTTATAGGGTTATAATGTGTCGTCTTCAAGTTAACAGAACCTAACAACCACAACAATGACAACAACGTTCTGGATTTAAAAACTAGAAGAGAACAAAAAAGTAATATAAATCATATTGGTTTTTCTTTATTATGGGTGAAATTTGTTCATTTTCTTCTTTTTAGAATTTTTTAATGATAGAATACTCTTTTATAATGTTAAAAATTACTTGACAAATAAAAACAAATAAATTTTGAAGATTCTGATAGATTGTGCATCAAACCACGCATAGACATGCATAAGCACATTTTTTAAAAAACATAAATTTATACAAGCTGACTTGAAATTCTTGCTTTTTCCCCTTAGGATGCATTTTGTAACATTTTTCATATCAGAACAATTAAAGTTCAGCATTTACCAGTGAGGACCTTACTAAGGAACTCAATGGGGAAAGTACCCTTAAACTGTAGGTATTGTCGTTAATATTGTAATTCAAAATACATAAGAATGGTTGAATAGTAATTTAAAGTGCTTTGTAAACTTTTTCTCAAATCGCATGTTTGTTTTTTTTTTAAATCTCAATTAGAGGAAAATTAAAGAACCTCAAATTGGGGCAAGAAAAAAAGTCAATTTTACTGTAAAAAGAGAACGTCTCTGTTTAAGTTAGTATTTTTATGATGATCATTTTAAAATTGTGAAGTCAATAACGTCAGACTCAAACTCACAGTCAGCGAATCAGTTCCCATTGCAAATGATCTTCCATCGGTTTCTAAGGCTGTAAGTAGCACAGGCGGAGATTGCCATGTTTCACTCATAGGATGCAGGGTGGATTCGAACATCTAGAGAAGCACCACTCTTGTGTTAGTAGTGGAATTCTCTACAGATAAAGCCGCCAGACCACCCGTCCCTCACTTAGCATGTCTTTTTCAACTCGCAGGTGAAATTAAGCCCTGACTTTCCTCCGATCAGGTATGCATTCAATTTGGTAAAAGACAAAATGGTGTTGGTGGTTTTCATCCTATTCAGTGCTTCATCAACTCAGCCTGCACACTGTCTCCAAACGCAAGACATCCAAGCTTCTGTACTCTCCAGCTTCGGGACAAGACACAGTTAGCGTTATGGAAGACACTTGGCACCAAGAGACCTCAAAAAGCAGACCAGTCATTAAAATGACGTCTGAGACATCATACCTGACATTGGGTTTTAATTGTCAGAGAAGCAAGTAATTTGATCAGTGTTACTGAAATTGTGCACACACACACACACACAAAGAATAAATATGTTCAAAATGAAACAAAAAAAGCCTGCACAACCACATTTATTGCCATTATTATGATTACACACAGAGCTAAGAATGAAGACATAGAAATTAAAAAAAAACCAAAACACATAGAAATTAATTCTGATCACGGAAATAAAAAGAAGTGTATCTCCAAGCTAGGGGCTACTTAACTCTATCAAGAAAACCCCAAGAGTGTGATTCTGAGGTTCCGAGTTGTCCTGGTCCAGGCCATCTACATCCACGGTGTGTATGTGACCGCTGTGTCCCCTTCTTCCTCTCTGGTCTTGCTGGGTTCCTGTTTAACCAGAAGTGTGGTGACCAGTAATTGGAGCAGATCTGCAGCAGGTTGAAAGGGGCTTTTTGAGCCTAGGTGATGGGCTGCTTCCATCTGCTGCTGCCTCCCCTCAGGGACCTTGGCTAAATTTTCAGTCAATTAGCAGAGAGCTGCTTTTGTTCTGTGGAAGCCCCCCAGGGCTCTGCTTACCCCAGGAAGCCTGCTTCAGATGGGGTGGGTTTGTGGGAGCATATTGTGTTGGGTTTTATCCTGACCTTTGTGAGAGTATTGGACAAACTGTTATCTCAGTAATCTCAGCAATTTGCTGGGAAGAATTGCCAAGCTTGGCTCTCCTTGTTGTGTCTGGGATGTGTGTGTGTGTGTGTGTGTGTGTGTGTG
>NW_006399875.1:2379147-2382008 GCF_000299155.1 Elephantulus edwardii
AGAGAGAGAGAGAGAGAGATGAACAGTTTTAAATAAAGCATTTCGTTTTTATTTTGTGACCTATTCTTTTTCTTCCTTTTCTGCCACTGCTGGACTCTACTTCCACTCCTACATCTACTATTCCTCCTTTTTCTCTTATGTTACTTCTTCTTCTACTTTTAAAAAAATCTATTTAAACTTCCTCAATCAGCCACCTTAACCAGGACAAAGCAAAGTTGAAGTTACGTGAAAGAAGTGTATTGATTAGTAAAGAAGTTACACATTTATAGGGATGATAGAAAGAGAAGGATGGCTTTGAGCTGTGGTGCTGGAGAAGAGTGTTGACTATACTATGGACTGTTAGGAGAACAAACAGGTTTGTCCTGGAGAGGGTGAGACCAGACTGCTGATTGGAGGCAAGGATTCTGAAGCTCCACCTGACATACTTTGGGCATGTTTTCAAGTAGGACCAGTCCTTGGAGAAGGACATCATGCTTGAAAGGGTGGAGGAGAGGAAGACCCTGGATGAGATGGATTGACTCAGTGACTCGGGTAATGAGGATAGGCTTGTCATAGACAATGAGGTTAGCTCAAGGTAGAGCAGGGTTCAGAGCTGTTGTACATAGGCTCGCTATGAGTCACAAGCGACTCGATGGCTCTTTACAACAGCAACAATAAACAACAAAGGAGTTTATCCAGCTCAAGCCTGCATAAGGTGTTTGGTGTGGGTCTATGCTATCCCAGGGACAGTTCATCTAGCTTGGAGTACGTTTTAGGCAAAGGCTACTCCTGTCCACACAACCATCAGTAAATGCAGAAACCATCATCTTAGTCACTGTTTGACTCAGCTTACCTGGAAGATTATAACACTGTGGGGAGGAGGTACACCCCTCCAAAGATCCCATGGAGGCCTCCCAGGAAGGGGCTCCTCTCTCGGCATCTTCTCTCACCCTTTGACCACAGGTGAGGTACCCATCTATGGGTGACCCAGCTCATTTTATTTCCCAGGCTGCTCTTAATCTTGTCCTGCCTTGGAGATCCAGTCCCCACACCTCCGCTGCAGTGACACCCTCCCTGCCATCCTTTCTCTTTCAGAAGCTGGGGGATACATCTAATTCACACATAGGAAACTTCTCTTGGCCCAAACCATTTGCCGTGCGAGCAACGTGAAGGCCATTTCAGGTAGACATGTTTGCCTTGGGATATCTTGTCTCCTGTGAGGTGACACTCACACACTAGCTGCTGTATGCTTTTTCCAGGAGTTCACAATTCTAATTCCTGCTTATCCCTCATTTTCCTCCCAGACAAACCTCTTTCTTTGCCATTACAATTGAAATGTCCAAGGTCCAAAATGTACAATAAATCTCCCCAGACTCCGTGCTATCAAGCTGATTCTGACACATAGTGAACTTATACAAGAGTTAAACTGCCCCTCATTGTTTGAGGCTGTAAATCTCTACACAAGCCTTAACTTCCTCCCTTGCAGTGGCGACTGGATGTCAACTGATGAGCCTTCATTTGGCAGCCCAGAGCTTAATCCAATGCTCCACCAAGGTTCCTTAAAATACAGGGTAACTCTTCATTTTTCAAAGGAAACCTTTACAAAGAGAATCCAGTTCAGAAATCATTCTCCTCATCTCTCTAGAGATACTTGGCTTCTTTCCCTGCAAGATATTTTTAATGCTAATTGCCCTAAGTATCTTAAAATGACACTGGCTTGCAGACTCAGGGAGGTGGGCTGTGCGCTGCTCCCAGCTGAGAGGAGGCTCCTGTTCCTTGCACCCTGGGGTTCTCCACTTCACCTTCTGGTTCTGAATCTCCAGGTCGCCTGTGCACAGCCCTCCCCTGGCCTCCTTGCAGTCTTCTGCGATTTTTTCCGGCAGGATGTCAAGCAAGTTCTGCTCCCCTCACCTTTTATCTGCCCAGCCTCTCGGCTATATCTTCTTTCTAGTTAATAAATATACTTTTTCTCAGTGTTAGCCGATAAAATATTCACTGGGTCTGAGCTGGGGTTAACAGATTTCTGAAAATTTCATTGCGTGACAGGCTGTCCTGCATAATCCCCTCAGCTGTCTCATGTTCTGGGGCAGAAATGATCTTATGTGTCACTCTACTAGTCTAGAGTTACACTTGTATCACTGTCGCCAGCATATGGGGCTGTGTATACCCCTAGGCCCACCTCCCTCTCCTTCACGGCTTTTAAAATGATAACATTTGGCGGAGCCAACTCCGACAGAAAGTGTCCTCACACACATCAGTGACAAGGCGGGCCACCAGAGGCCTGACCGAGTGGCCAGCGCTGACGCTCTTGCCTGGGTAATGAGAGGGGTTCCTTCGTCTTAATAACGCCCGCTGCGGAGGGTGGCTGGGCGTGCGGATCGCTTCATTATACAATCCTCCCATTCAGTGCTCTGCTGCTCAGGGGGGGCTTCTGTGCAGGGCTTAGCAGGGGGGCTGCGCCCCTGACCAAATGCAGTGATGGCTGGGCAGCAGAGGGAGCTTGCAGGACTGGAAGGAGGGAAGCTATTCCTCAGCCACAGGGAGGGGCCAGAGGGGGTGCAGGACAGGAGGACCTCACTGCATCATTACAGCGTTCTGGACATGCTGCTTTACCTGGAGTCGCTGCCACTAATTGGGTTGTGTGTGCGAGTATGCATATATGCATGCATATATGTGGGCATGCATGCATGCGTGTGCGTGCGCCCGTGTCCGTGTGCGCACTGCATACACGTGCACGCATATGCATCTGTGTGTGAGCATGTGTTTGATGAATGTCTGTGTGTCTATTTGCATGTGTGTAAAAAGTGTTGATTCTGGTAGAAAAGGAGGAAAGTGAATACTGGTGGCACACTCAATGATTGAAAGAAAGACAGAAAGAAAGA
>NW_006399875.1:2382170-2410702 GCF_000299155.1 Elephantulus edwardii
AAAACAAACCCAAACCACCCAAACAAACCACCGGAAAGGAAACAGCTTGCAAAGGAAGCAGAAGCTGGGCCAGCCCTGACAGCATCTAACTCGGAAAGAAGTGAGGCACTGTGGTAATGGATCCAGGCAGCACTTGTTGCTGGCAAGTGTAATAAATATTGCTTGATGATGAAGAAACCTTTGTGGAGACAGCCCAGCTGTCCCAATTGAGGATAAAGAACCATGGCAGGTGGCCATGGCTGAGGCTTGGGGGGGCACCCGGCCCGCTCTCTGCCTTTGCTGTGTGTCAGGGCCTCCCTCCCTCTGTCCACCTGTCTGGCTCAGCCTCTCATTTTTGGAAAGGGCGGGGGAGGTTTCTGTGTTTGTGCCCTGGGAGGCCCTTACTGTCTCCATCACTGGTTGTAATGGAGTCAATTGAGACTCCTGAAGATTCCATGGGGGTCAAAATAAGAGCAGTAGTGCTCTGCAGAGTTGTCACTTGAGGATTTTTCTGAAATAGATTGCCAGGCCTTTCTTCTGAGGCACTTGTACATAGACTCCAGTTTCCAACACCAGGCTGGATGATGCATAAGGAAGAGTCTCGTTGAAGCTTGCTTGCTACTGAGCATGTTCTGTCTTTCAGAACGAGCCTGCCTTTCGTTCTCATAGGATGACTCTTCGGTTCTTAGAGGTTCTTGTGCCACGTGTCCCAACCTTACAAAGGGTTGATCAGAACTCAGCCCCTGACAGCATGAGGGCATATACTTACCTAAAAGACTGATGCCCCAGTCTGTGCACTCAGACTGGGAAAAGAAAGGTCACCTCTTGGATGGGAGCTGCAGTGACTATTTGTAGAATGTGTCTGTACGTGTCTCTGTGTGTCTGTCTGACAATGTGTGTATGTGAGACTGACAATGTGTATATGTGTGTATAGTAAAAACATTTATGTGTGGTGTAAAATCAGGCGAAATGTTAATCTGGATTGTATAATTTCACTACATATTTACATTTACATATTTCAATGCATATTTAATATGTATGCTGAACAAATGACACGAGAAGCTGGCCTATGTGAAGAGAACAGCATTAGGATTGGTGGAAGAATCTGTGATATGGCAATGATTAAACCTTACTTTCTGAAAGTGAAGAGGATTTGGAGCATTTACTGATGAAGATAGGCAACTTCATTGTGGATTCTACCTCCAATTAAATTAGAATCCTCTCGGGGAGCTCTGATGGCCTAGTGGCAAGAAGCTGCACTGCAATCCAGAGGTGCACGGTTCGAATCCGTCAGATGCTCTGCCGGGGAAGGAGGGACAATCTCCTCCTGTACCAGTCAGATCTGATTTGACGGTACACACACACAAATAATAAAATAAATTAGAAAAAAATTAGAATCCTCTCAACTGGATCAATAGGGAAAATCATGTGAAATAGAAAAAACACTGAAAGTGGTCAATTATTGCTTTTGCTTGAATCCACAGCATCCATGGAAGTCACAGTCAAGGACTAAGGAGGGGCATCACGTGGGGCTAACCTGCTGCAGAAGAGCTCATTAAAGTGTGAACGAGTAAAGACTGACTTGCGCCTGATCCAAGCTGTGGTGGGGTTTATTTTCTCTTCATACATCTGAAAAAAGCTGAAGAATGTAGAAGGAAGACAATAAAAGAATGCGGTGGTGTTGATACGTGCTTTCATGGTGACCCTGTGTACAACAGTTCTGAACGCTACTCTATTTTGAGCCAATTTCACCGTCTCTGACACATCTGCCCCCATTATCCCAGGCACTGATTCAATCCCTCTCATTGAGGGTCTTCCTCTCTTGCGCTGTTCCTCCAACTTCTCAAGCATGATGCCCCCTCCACCCTAAGGACCAGTCTCTCTTCTTGCCACATGCCCAAAGTGTGTCACATGGAACTTCAATAATCTGTGCTTCCAAAGAGCAGCCTGGTTCCAGCCCCTCTAGCACCGACCTGTTAGTTCTTTTAGCAGTACGTGCTAGATTCAATCCTCTTCTCCAGCACCGCAATTCAAAGGCATCAATTCTTCTTCTATTTTCCTTAGTCACTGTCTAGGTCTCTGATGCATAGCAAATGAATGTGAAGACCATTACCTGGATTATTGTTGTTGTTATGTGCCATCGAGTCGCTTGCGACTCATAGTGACCCTATGTACAAGAGCTCTAAATGCTGTTCTATCCTGTGCCAACCTAGCCATCTCAAATGCATTAATTTCCACTGCTCCAGTCACAGAATCGATCCATCTCACCAAAGGTCTTCCTCTCCTTCACCGCCCCTCCACTCTGCCAAACATGATGTCCCTCTCCAAGGACCAGTCCCTCCTTGCAACATGCCCAAAATAGGTCAGACGAAGCTTCAGAATCCTTGACTCCAGGGAACATTCTGGCTTCACCCTCTCCAGGACAAACCTGCTTGTTCTCCTAGCAGTCCATGGTATATTCAACACTCTTCTCCAGCACCATAGCTCAAAGGCATCAATCCTCTTTCTATCAGGAGTACCTTAACCTCTAGGCTAACATGATTGCTCTTCAGTATTTTGGAGAGGTCCCTGACAGCAATTTCTTTTTTTCCAGTGCAATTCTTTTTTTTTTTTAAATTTTCTGGCTGCTGGTACCAAGAGTGTTGAATTGTGGAGCCCAGCAACCTGAAGCTGTTGTCAATCTCTTCACCATCTATCATGATGCTGCCAATCAGCCCATAATGAAGGCTGTAGTCCTTGACCTTCTGCAGAAAATGCCTCAGGTTCTCCTCAATTTCAACAAGGAAGACTGTGTCATCTGCAGATTGCATGTTGTTGATGAGTCTTCTTCCAAACCTGATGCCACATTCCTCCTCATACAGCCCAGCCTCCTGCATGATCTGTTCTGCATATAGATTGAAAAGGTATGGATATAGGCTGCATCACTGGCGTACACTTTTCCCGATTTTGGACAATGCAATGATTCCTTGCTCTGTTCTGACAACTGCTCCCTCCTGATTTAAGTAAAGGTTCACGAAAGTACAATTAATCATTCCAGGATTCCTATTCTTCTCAGAGTTAGCCACATTTTGTTGTGCTCCACACAGTCAAATGCCTTTGCATAATAAATGAAACACAGATCAACATAGACATAGCTAAAATATATGTTATTGTTGTTAGATGTGTTGAGATGACTATCATTCATGGAGACCAATGGACGACAGATCTGAAACCTACCCTGTCCTCTCTGTCATGCTTAGGCGCATTGTGTTAACACTGTCAATCCATCTTGTTGAGGGTCTTCTTTTTCCCTCTACTTTTCTCAGAACATTCTCTCTTTCTCCAAGGATTGTTTCTCCTGAGAATATACACAAAATAAATGAGACAAAGTTTCACCATTCTTGCCTGTAAGGAGCACTCTGTTTGCACTTCCTTCTAAGCAAATTTGTTTTGTCGGTTTGGAAATTTGTGGTTTATGCAAAGCTCTGCTGCGACCACTCAATTCACAGACTTCAATTCTTCTTTGGTCTTGTGTCTTCATGTCCAACTTTCAGATGCATAAGGAGCACTTGAAAATGCTATGGCTTTGATCAAGAACACCTTAATCTTTCAACTGACACCCTTGCTCTTTAGAACTTCAGAGGCATTTTTGACAGCAGATTTCTGCGATGTAACACAAGTCTGCATTTCAGAGCTACTTCTACTCTGAGGGCTGATAGTTCGTTAAATGAAATTGAATAGTTGACAACTTCAGTCACTTCTCTGTCATGATGTTTTCTATTGGTTCAATGGTGAGGATCTTTTTTTCCGTGATGTTTAGATGTAACTTGCATTGAAGGCTGTAGTTTTTGATCTTTTTGAAGTGCGTCAAGTGTTGTTAATTTTCTGCAAACAAGCTTGTGTCATCAGTGTAACACAGGTTGTTTATGAGTCTTCTAATCCTGATGTCACATTCTTCTTCATGTAGTTCAACTTCTCTAATGATTTGCTCATTAAACTGGTTGCATAGACATAGATAAAGCATGAAACCCTGACATACATCTTTACTGATATTAAACAACGCAGTGTTCCTTTGTTCTCTTTAGACAATTGCTTCTTCATCTGTGTGTATTTTACATGATCACAGTTATATGTCTTGGATTTTCAGTTCTCATCAATGACGGCCATCATTTGCCATGATCTACACAGTCAAATATCTTTGCATAGTTAAAAAAAAAAAACCAAAACAACCGAACCTCACATAAACAAAAACAAAAACCAAAACAACTGAACCTCACATAAACAAAAACCAAAACCAAAACAACTGAACCTCACATAAACAAAAACCAAAACCAAAACAACCGAACCTCACATAAACATCTTTGGGTTATTTTCTTCTTTCAGCCTAGGCCCAACCGACATTAGCACTGTTAACCCTAGTGCCATGACCTCTTCTGAATTCAGCTATAATTTCTGGCAGTTCCCTGTCTATATACTGCTCCAGCCATTTTAAAATACTCTTCATCCAGATTTTATTTGCATCTGTTATTAATTGTATTGTTTGCTAATTCCCGTATTCTGTTGGATTGCCTTCTTTGGGGATGGAAACAAATATGTGTCCCTTATAGTCAGTTGGCCAAATTACTGTCTTCCATATTTACTGACAGAGACGGACAGTGAACACTCTAGGGGTTGCATCTGTTTCCTGAAATACCTCCCTGGATATTTCAATGAAAATTCCAATCGATATTTTGGTAAAGGGAATGGAGGGGGAAAACAAAACAAGGGGAAAGAATACTGAGGTAAGAGGGTTGACTAGATTTCAAAGTGTCCATCAAGAAGGAAAAGGATTATAACGCAATATGTGAGGACCTGAACTATATGTTGTTGTTGTTGTTATGTGTCGTTGAGTAGTCTTCGACTCATAGCAACCCTACGTACAACAGCCCTAAACCCTGCCCTATCCTGTGCCAATCTCACTATCTCCGACACACCCATCCCCATTACCCCAGTCACTGAATCTCCCCTGCGCTGTCTCTCCACACTCCCAAGCATGGCATACCTCTCCAAGGACCGGTCCCTTCTTGTAACATGTGCAAAGTATGTCAGACCAAGCTTCAGAGTCCTTGCCTCCAAGGAGCAGCCTGCTTTAACCCTCTCAAGGTCGAACCTGTTCGTTTTCTTAGCAGTCCGTGGTATATTCAACACTTTTCTCCAACACCACAGTTCAAAGTCATTAATTCTCCTTCTCTCTTCCCTAGTCATTGTCCAGCTCTCTGATGCATAGAAAGTGATTGCAAAGATCATGGCCTGTATCAGACGCACATTAGTCTCCAGACTAACATCGTTGCACTTCAGTATTTTGGAGAGGTCTCTAACAGCAGACTTCGCCATCGCAATACATCTTTTAATTTCCTTGGCTGCTGGTGCCAAGAGTGTTGACTGTGGATCCAAGCAAACCAAAACTGTGACCAATCTCGGTCTCTTCACCATCCATTATGATGCTGCCAATTAGCCCAGTTGTGAGAATCTTTGCTTTCTTGATATTGAGCCTCAAACCATATTGAATGGATTCCCAAAAGAAAGAACACATTTTATTTAAATATACATCTTGAATGCTCCTCAAAGAGCAGATGATATTACTGTGTGGCATACTCTGGTCAGGCTCCAGAAGATGGATATTATGGCAAAGGGAGAGGATCAGTGAAAAGTAGACTCTCAATTGGAAGGTTTGATACCATGGATCCAAGTTTAGCAGAGGTCGTGAAGACAGAGCAGAATACCTAACAACAACAACACTTTTTTTTTTTTACAAGTCCAAGGGGTACAGCATCCCTCCACCCCCAGCTCTACATGGCTGATAAACAAGATTTGTCCTCCTGTTTTCCAATCATTTAACCATTTCTCATAATCTGGAGCATTTTGTATTGTGATTTATTCAGCAGTTCCTCTTTCCCTCCTCCCCCCCCCCCCGCCCCGCCACTAAGGATAGAGTTATACTATCACTTATCATAAAAAGTTGCAACTCTAGCCAATTTAATTTTCCATGCTGTGATTGGATTTTAACAGGTGTCTGTAAAATTCAAACTTCCATGCCTTTGACTGCTGAAGATTGCACTGCAGTGCTTAGCCATTCTGTCAAATGAGATCTGGCGCTTGGAGTCATTGAGAAGCACATGCTGTTTTCAGGCCGCATCCTGCTGAGATCAATGCTACTCTTTTTATGCGTAAAAAGAAAGTGATGGTTGGAACACAAGATGTAACAATGCCATCATAAATGTGATTTTTAGCCAACAAGTGAACCAACCCAGTTCCAAATGAGGTCCACCCTCTCTGGTGCCATCTTCCTCTGGGCATTTTCCTTCCTTTTCTGTTGTTATTTCTGGTTAATCTCTTGGGGATAGCCTTTAAACCCTCCAGCACATCTTCTGAGATAAACCCAGTGCTGGCAAGCTTTTGTCCTTTGGAAGGCTTCTTCTTGTTGTTGTTATGTGCCATAGAGTCATTTGTGACTCATAGCAACCCCATGTACAAGAGCTCTAAATGCCATTCTGTCCTGTGCCAGCCTAGCCATCTCAAACACATTCATTCCCACCACTCCACTCACAGAATCGATCTATCTCATCAAGGATCTTCCTCTCCTTTGCTGCCCCTCCACCCTGCTAAATATGATGTTCCTCTCCAAGGACCAGTCTCTCCTTGCAACATACCCAAAATATGTCAGACGAAGCTTCAGAATCTTTGACTTCAAGGAGCATTCTGGCTTCACCTTCTCCAGGACAAACCTGTTTGTTCTCCTAGCAGTCCATGGTATATTCAACACTCCTCTCCAGCAACAAAGCTCAAATGCATCAATTCTCTTTCTCTCATCCCTATTCACTGTCCAACTCTCTGATGCATAGCATGTAATTGTGAAGACTATAGCCTGGACCAGACACACCTTAGTCTCCAGCCTGATGTCGTTGCTCTTCAGTACTCTTGAGAGGTCCCTCACAACTGACTATCCCAATGCAATTCATCTCTTGATTTCCTGGCTGTTGTTACGGAGATAAAATCCAGATTGTCCTGATGTCAGAACGGACTCCCAGGGGGGTTTCTGAGGTTGTAAATGGCAGGACAAGATTGCCTGTCTTTCTCCCACCAAGATGCTGAAGGATCTGAATCACAGAGAGACGCAGTCTTTGGGTCTGCAGCACATCTCCACAGGGATTATGTGACTAGCCTCTCAGTTGTGGTGATGGTGAGAAAATAGACCAAAAAAGTATTTGTCATTTCACCATTCCTCCTACTCATAGTCAAGTACTATTAATGTGGGTCCATCACAAGCTTACCTACCACTTCCTTCTTGTCTCACATTTCCAATTCCTTCTCGTAGAACTTAGTCTCTTCTAGACGGTGAGGTCTCTTTTGTCTGTGCCCCCTCCCTTGCCCTGGTGCTGGAAAATGAACCTTTTTTTTTTAATGTTTTTGGTATGGTGAGAAAAATTTGTATTTAGAATTAGCCAGCTGGACTCAGTTTAGATGATCCCAATTTTGTTTGGCAACATCCAAAGCATCATAGTCAGGAACAAGTCAAACACAGGCCTTCTTCTCTCCCTCAGGCCTAATCAAAGTGTTGACCTTGGCCACATCAATGTTATAGAGCTTCTTTATAGATTGTTTAATTTGGTGCTTGTTGGCCTTGACAAGTGTGTTGTTATCTTCTATCTTCTTCATGGTTTGCTCAGTCGTCAGGGGAAATTTAATGATGGCATAGTGGTCAAGCTTGTTTCTCCTGGGGGCGCTCTTCCAGGGCTATTTGGTCTGCCTTCAAAGTCTCAGCGTCTTACCACTGGAAAGTGGGTGACGTGCGGATCTTCCTTTTTTTTTTTTTTTGGTCTGTGGATGCCCTTCAGGACCCCTTCTAGGCCTTTACTGCCTTTGTTTTGCTTCAGTTTGGGAGGGGCAGGGGCTTCCTTGTTGGCTTTCGGTGCCATCTTCATAGAAAGGGGATAATGGACTTTTTTAATCTACATACTGTCCTATTTCATATAAGCAGGATCATATACTATTCATTCCTCTGTACACAAGAAAACTTTCCAGTTGTAAGAAAACCACATGGAAAAATGTAATTCTATCTTCTATGGTATCAAGACATTGCTTAACAAGAACTTGCTAATTCTACGTTAGTATTGACACTGGAAAATGGTTTTCAGCTTATGAAAGAAGTACAAGACAAGTAGAGCTGGGTTTCAATCCATATGTAACCACATTCTGACTACAGGTATTGGTGTAGTGATTGTTAGATTGACACAGTGACGACGGCAATAGGTTATTCAGTGCTCTTCTCCAACACCACAGCTCAAAGGCGTCAATTCTTTTTTCTGTCATCTTTATTTGTCATGTCTCATATGCATAACAAGTGATTTAAGAGACTATACCCTGAATCAGAGTGTAAAATGGTGCAACCCCAGTGGAAAGCAGTATGGCGCTTTCTCAAAAAGTTGCAAATAGAGATACCATTTGACCCAGCAATTCCACTACTGGGAATATACCCTGAAGAGACCATAGCTGACATCCAAACAGATATATGCACACCCATGTTTATTGCAGCTTTGTTCACAATAGCAAGGAGTTGGAAACAACCTAAGTGCCCATCAACAAACGAATGGCTAGAGAAGCTGTGGTATATTCGCACAATGGAATACTATGCTGCATCAAAAAACAAGGAACTCATGCAATATTATTCAAAATGGTTGACTCTGGAGAACATTATGCTGAGTGAAATATCCCAGTCACAAAAGGACAAATATTACATGATGCCACTGTTGTAGAATGGGACTGTCCTTGGGGCTGGGGAGAGACTGAGTAAGATGGGTTCAATAATGTGTACTGCACTGAAACAGAGGAGGGAGAGAACCGTTTAAAAGAGAGATGTAACTGGGTATTTCTGTCATCACAGGAGACTAGAGTGAGGGCTGCATGGTGGAGGGGACCTGGGGGAGGGTTTGTAAAACAATGAAAGAATCTTTTCTTTTACTTTTCCATAATTTTTGGACTCATGTACTTATAACTTGTTAGTCAAATTTGTGTCTTCTAGGTTGCAACACCCCCATGATACATCTTGAAGGATATGTACATGTACAGCCAAGCACAATCAATAAGAGTGCATCTGAATTCCAAAATCAATCTCCATAATAGTCTATGTGTTTCCTACTGCCAAAGGGGCCCTTTAGAGTAGTGAGAGAAGATCTTCACCCTGAAACCCACAGCGTCCCTTTTCAGCAGGAAGTAGCTAAGAGAATACGCCATCCCCTTTTCCTTATGACTCAGGGTGAAGTCTCTCTCAGGGAGGAGTGATAGGGAATGGCAAAGGATACACTGACAAAGAAGATTGATCAGAACTGGCTTTGACAAGCACTGTGGCATTTGGACAAGAACAAACTGGGAGGAGGGTAGAGAGAATAGTGCAACAATGAATGAGTGGAAGCCCAAAATCTCTGTAAATGTTTATGAAAATTAATAAAATATAATTATAGAAAAAAAAAGAGACTATACCCTGAATCAGACACACGTTAGTTCTCAAACTGACATCATCACTCCTCAATAATTTAGAGAGGTGTCTAACTGTCTAACTGCAGATTTTCCCCAGTGTAGCATGTCCCCTTATTTCTTGACTGCTGGTACCAAGGGTGTTAATTGTGATCCAAGCAAAATAAAGCTGGTCACACTGTCAATCTCCTCTCCATCCGTCATGATGCTGCTCATCGGTCCAGTGGTAAGAGTTTTCTTTTTTGCATTTATTTTGAAAATTAGGATGCATGCCCTTTGGAGTTTAAAGTGAACGCTTAACACAGTGGCTACAAGTGTGTTTTTGCCTAAGGACTGAGCCTCTTGTCTCGACAACATGCCGGAATTATGTGAGGCGAAGATTCCCCATCCTTGTCTACACAGAGCCCCTTGGTTGCACTTTCTCTGACATTTTGTTCTTTGCAGCCCATAGTGTATTCAGTGCTCTCTGTCAGCCCCACAATTCAAAGGTTTTCTTAAATTTGCATTTTTATTTTTCATTCCATGTTCTTTGCATGATTTTAGACGATGGATGGGGCAGCAAGGCATAAGAATCAGCTTGTGAAGGGTCCAGATACCCATAGCGCTACTCTGCTTATAGAACATGTGAGAAACCTCAGAATGAGAATGTGAGAGGTGGAGCGGGTGAGGTGGTTGGCAAAGCAGTGAGTTGGTTTTAGTTTTGGTGAGAGCTGAGTGTTTATTCATTGTGGAAACACACACACACACACACACACACACACACACACACACACACATACACACTCTCCAACGGTGGTTCAACTCTAGGAACATAAATTTGTACAATCATTGGTTGTAACATTTTTTCATTGGAACAATGCACCCTTCACTTTTTTGTCAGATAAAGATGTTAAAGATATCTCTAATAGTTGGAAACTCTGAATCTTGGAATGCTATACAAACATAACCAACAACAGAGAATGAAAGAGAAAAGCCAGCATGTGAGCTACCAAGAGCAAACGTGACAAATCATCACAAGTTCTGTCTTCTCATTATGTATGGAAAACAAAGGTGGTGGTTTATTTAAAAGGTATATATACATGCTTTCAACTTACTACTGTTCTTGTTAGGTGATGTTAAGTGAATACAACTGATAGTGACACTATGAACAACAGCTCTGAACACATTCAAGCCCATTGCCACAGTTACCATGTCAACCTTCAAGCCCATTGCCACAGTCACTGTGTCAACCTTCAAGTCCATTGTCGCAGTCACTGTGTTAGCCTTCCTGGTTGAGGGTCTTCCTCTCCTTTGCTGTCCCCCCATCATCCCAAGCATGATATCCCTCTCCAAGGAATTTCCTCTCCTAGCAATGTGCCCTAGAATGCCCTTGAATAACAGTCTGATTGCACCTTTTCCAAGAAATAGCTATTTCTTTGGCAGCCCATGGGATATTTGACACTTTTCTTTAACACTATGCTTCAAAGGCATCATTCTTCTGTCTGCTTAATAATTGTTCAGCTTTGAGATACATAGCAAATGACTGAGAAGATCACGACCTGAAGGAGGTGGTACCTCAGTCCTCAAATTGGCACATTTCCTTCTCAATAATTTGGATTTGTTGTTGTTGTTGCGTACTGTGATCCATAGCTGACCGTCTGGTGGGTTTTCAGAGGCAGTTTATCTCACATGGAAGGAGAATGAATGACCGTTCTTCTCTCTCAGAGCAGCTGGTGGCCTTGAACCACATGTCTTCGGGATTGCAGTGCAGCTTCTTGCCACCAGCCCACAATGATATTTGAAGAGTGACTCTCTTATTTGGATCTCAAACTAATGGTGACATGTAAAGCAAATTTAGCATTGTTTTCTTGCAACAACTTTAGGAATAGTCAAGAAATGGTTTGTGTTTTATTTCTACTGATCAGAAGGACAGGCAGAGTCTGAAAGCCGGGGGAGGGTTTGCTGTGAGTTGGAACCGACCTGATGGCAGTGAGTTCGAGGGCATCATTTGAATTATGTTAAGCTGATCATGGTGTAGATGTGCCAAGCCTAATCCCTTATCTTCTATTCCATCCTGACACCTTGCTTTTAATGGATACTCTGATGGGGGAGTAGTTTCGATCTTGTTTCTGACACAGTATCTTCTCAAGCATCCCCAGGTTTTCATATGCCCATTTACCAGATGCACCAGCATGATGTCAAGGCCATCTAGCGAGACTAGGTGACAAGTATGTATTCACTCAGCAAATACAACTGACCCACCTGGCAACACTAGTCACTGGCGGAAGCACGAGATCTAAGAAACCAAGAAAGACTCAACTTCATATTAGTGCATTTGACTTTGGCCCCTCCCAGGGACAGATCATAATTTCAGTTTTATTTAATTGTGGTGGTAGAGAGAATAATGTAACCGTGTTTTATTTGTCCAACCAGTATGTTTCAACATCCTATTATGTATGCATAACTCACTAAGATTCCTGGCACGCTTTGTCTATTATTTCTTTTTTTTTATTTTATTTTTTTTTTTTTTGCTGGTAAGTTACACTATTTATTTTTATAACATTTTAATGTAAAACTAACACCATATTGTGAGCAAGACCTTCACAGCTCACATAATTTCCTTGGATTTATTGCTTGTGGTTCTGTATATAAATCGTAGCAATATCACAAATTAGAAATTGCTTTTCTACCTTGTCCATTATATTTATAGAGTGGGTCATAATTACTAAAGTATTCATTTTCAGAGTCTCTTGGGTTGACTCCAGGCTCATTTATTATGATTGCATTATTTCTGTAATGCTGTTTATTACTTGGTGCCAGTCAATATTATAATACATTTGCCATATTCCAGCCAACTCGTATCAGAGATATAAAGTTCTGAGAGCCTCATCTTTTATCACCCTGTCAGGTGTCTGTGAATGAAATTAATTGAAGATTTTTTTCCCAGGTGTATGTAAAATATGCATGCATTTAGTGAGGCATGGATAGAAAAATTTAAAAGTATAAAGTCTATTATTATACAGTGGGCCTCTGTTTTGTCATTTGTGAAATAAGATTTCTATAGATCGGTCTTTGTATTGGTTAAAAAACAAACTAAGAGATCAAACCAGTCACCAGATGGGTTTAAATGTGTATTTGAACCATGTGCCTTCGGGCTTGCAACACAGCATCTTACCAATAGGCCACCACTACCCCCTGTTTAGAATATCCTAAATAGCATTCAAAGTACATATTTGTAACCAACACCTCTACAGGTATTGTTGCTAAAGGAATAAATCCTATGATTAGTTTTAATATCCTTTCTTAAATTATGAAATAATGAATTCATATTGCAAAAACAGTGATTTTTCTTAAATTTAAATCAATTTTAAAAGAAATGCTAAGGAGGAAAAAATAAAGACTTCTTTATAAAATTTTCCACGGAGGTGAAGAAGGTATTTTGGTCTCCTGTAATTTGGTCCTTCTATCAGGAGGGAAGTCCCTGGAGAGGGAATATCATGCTTGATAAAATAGAAGGTCAGTGAAAAAGGGTGCATGGCCACGGTGGCTGGAACAGTGGGCGGGAGGACAGCGGTAATTGTCACTTTGGTGAGGGATCAGGCAGCTTGTCATTGAACTGCACGGAGGGCAACCTTGAGCCACAGCCAACTTGGTGGTGCCTCACAACACAGCAACAACAACAGCCTTCTCAGAGTTCCAGCTTCTCTTGGAGTTGACTCAGGAATGATCCGTGAGAACTTGAGATTCCCCCACTGCCTCTCTCCAATGCCAACCAGTGAAACTACATCTTTGCTCCATATTCATGTTCATATGTGTCTGTAAAATTATGTGGAATTTTGTGTCCATGCATCATTATGTTTGAATATATGTTTCTCTAGGTATAAAATTTAAGCATTTCACAAAGCAAAATAGTTAAATCACTATGAATGCGACAGAAAGAGTTGTTAGATCTAGAACCCATGAAGCAAGCCAGTGGAAGTATTTATTCGGGGATGTCTGGATGCATGGGATTACCTGAGGGATAAGGGTAGAAAGGGAGCCTTCTCAAATGAAAGAAAGACACATTAATGCTTCTACTAAGCATTGCTTGCCGGCAGAACAACAACAACAAAAATAGTGAAACTTATATCCACGCTCACAGTCTCACACGTTAAAGAGCACATACGTGAGGAAAGCAAAAATATGATCTCAGATACATAGAATGACAGGGATGGTGTGGGAACAGAGACGAAGGTACTAACACCACTGGTTTGGGGTAGTCCATGGTCTGAGTCCTGGAAAGAGGTAAGAGGTGGGTGAATAAGTCATGAATGCCAATCACGCATCTCTCCCCTCTTGGCAGAAGTCCCTCCAGCGGACGTGCATTTATACAGGTCCTGACCCTACACTAAGCAGCCTGCCTGAAGGTTTGCATGTGCTGTTATTCACTATTGAGCTGCCTCTGACTCTTGTCAAACATAAGTGCCACAGAACAAAACAGGGCCCATCCAATCCCATCTTCATCACGACTGTTTCGTTTCAGTCCATTGGTGCAACTTTTATGTCAGTCCATGTGATGAAGTCCTTTTACTCCAAATTTTTATTTATATTTTTTTATACAATCAGCCCTACACATTGTGTTTCACTGATGTAGATTTTGTTTTATATACTTATTCATGAACACTATATTTTCTATAATTACTTGCTATGGACCTCTGACTGTTATCATCCAGGCTCTTCAAGTCCTCCAAGCACCTTCCCTATTCCTTCACCCCCCACCTGCTGTCCTGGCTCCTGGTGGTCCCCCTCCCCCTTCTGCCACCTCCCTTCTCCTCTTCTCTTTTTTCTTTGAACTTTTAAACATATTCTGCTCAGCTTTCCTCCTATTTTCACAATAGCGGGGTTCTGAACCACTGTCCTTAGGTGACTGAGCTATTGCACTCGACATAATGCCCTCTGGTCTTTCCCGTTTTGAGTAGTACTTGATGGGAGGCTTTGCTTCATTTCAAGATCCCTCAGCTTTACCTAATGATGTATCCTTTCCTAGGTATTGGTCTTTCTTCATGTGTGTCCAAAGCAGGCAAATCTGTATCTATACATCTCTGCTTCTAAGGTGCATTCTGCTTGCAATTATCCTAAGACTGAGATGTTTTCTCTTCTGTCAGCCCATTGTATATTGTACAGTCTTCACCAACATCATATCAATATCATTATATTTCATGATTGCTGGCTTGCTTTTGTTATTGTTGTTGGTATGTGGTAATTAAAATGGCCATGGCTTGGGTCAGATGCCTTTCAGCTATCCAAGTGACATCTTTACTTTTCAGAAATTTTAAGAGGCCTTTGCCAGCAGGTCTGCCCAGTATAATATATAGTAAGCTTCAGTTAATGCTTCTTGGAAAATATTAAGGGGGAAAAAGGCCCTGGATGAAGGTGGAGATAGCTGGGAATGGATATCTTCCAGAGTTACCCTGAATAAAGTAGAGTTTCCACAGGCGACACTTAACAAATCCTGTGAAAGTGGTTCATGGTAAGTTTCAATCCTGTGAGATCAGGATGTGTTCACACCTGCAGAACATGTTGTCTCAGTTCTGAAACTAATGATACGGTTGTCTGTGTTCACAAGCGTGAAGTACAAGACTGAAGCTATCACCTGTAGGTGATGTATGATTGTGGTGAAGATAAATGGTCATTAAGAGTGCAGTCATATTGCTTTACATCAGCCAAGCAAAGGTACGGGACAGTTTACAAATCCAGAGAGCTACTCATTTCCAAGGTCAAATGAAATCCATACCGTAGACTCTCCACTAGCACAACCAGGGGCGCACAAAGCACATAAATTCTACAGCAACTTGGCTCCCCGTGCTTTCCTGTTACAAAGATTCCTCTAGTTTCAGCTCCTGGGGCCCAGTGACACATGGATGGCCTGTGTCTTTACCACAGTGAGAGAGATGCGACATCAGTCATCTACATTTCCAGATCTGAGTACCATCCAGTTTCCTTTCCTCACTGACCCCTGAAGACCTCTTTCCTTCTATGTTTTTCCTCTCCACTGAGTGATTGTAACATGCCTTTAGTTACTCACCCTTAGAATCTCTTTCTTCAATCCCCAGACACAGACAACTTTATGCTCATTGTCAAATTCTTTTTTTTAAATTATTTTCTTTCTCTATTAAGTATTTTTCTCAGAGTTGGGAGAAAATCTGGTGTCAGAGACCTTTCCAGAATACTGAAGAGCAATAATGTCAGTCTGGAGACTAAGGTGCACCTGATCCAGGCCATAGTCTTCATAATTACTTGCTATGCATCAGAAAGCTGGACAATGACTAGAGAGATAATAGAAAGAGAATTGATGCCTTTGAGGTGTGGTTCTGGAGAAGAGTATTGAATATAATAGGTACTGCTAGGAGAACAAAGAGGTTCATCCTAGAGAGGGTGAAACCAGGCTGCTCCTTGGAGGAAAGAATTTTGAAGCTTTTTCTGACATACTCTGGGAATGTTGTAAGGAGGAACCAATTCTCGGAGAGGTACATCATACGTGGAAGGGTGGAGAAACTGCACAGGAGAGGAAAACCCTTGATGAAATGGATTAACTTTGTGACTAGGGTCATGGAGGTCAATGTGTCAAAGGCGATAAAGTTGGCTTCAGATAGAGCAGGGTTCAGAGGTTGAGAGCTGTTGTACATAAGGTCACTATGAGTGTCAAGCAACTCGATGGCACACAACAACAACAACATGAAGAACCTTGCATTGACATCTTCTTTTTCTCATCACTTTCAAGAGCTCTAAGGTAACTCCTCACACTTGACTCTAACTGATGTCCGGACCAACACTTTTGAGCTGAATTTTATCTGTGGGTTTTGGCCTTCTCATTCTCTTGTTCCTCACTGCATAGAAGATAAAGTAACACCTGAGCTTAGCAAAATATGTAATTTTGAAGTCCCAAATGATTACAAACATCTCCTTGTTATTTCTTTATTTGGTTAGTCAACATTTTTCAAATTTCCCAGTGTTTCTGGACTTTTTCCTTCATATTTCTTTGCAATCCTTACTCCTTGACAGAATGTTCTTTTCTCTGTCTCTGCCAGTTTAAGTTCTTGGGAGTTCTGTTGGCCTCATGGTAAAGAAATATACTGCCAACCCAAAGTCAGGAGGTTTGAATTCACCAGCTGCTTCATGGGAGGAAGTTAGGCAATCTCCTCAAAAGAGATTTCCTGCCTCTGGAAACCCACTGAAGGGTCAGCTTTGACTTGGTTCCAACTTGATGGTATATAAAACACAACAGCAGCCCTCAACAATGAGCTCAAGCGTATCAGACATGGCAAGAATGGCAAGAATGGCACAGGATGGAGCAAGGTCCATACAGGTTGTTCAGAAGGTTGATTAGTAGTAGTAGTTAACTTGATGACATTTAAAAATAACAACATAATTTTATTGATCCCAATCCACCTATCCGCCAAATTTCCAAAAGATATCACTTCCACATCTTCTTCCAATACTTCTGCTGCCCACACAACTCAACCCTATTCATAAAGGGTTGATTTCCCTTAAAGAGTCATGATAGCACAATGATTAAGCATTTGGCCGTCAACCAAATGGTTGGTGGTTCAAAACCACACACAGGATCCAGAAGGATCTGGATGTTTGGCTTCTGTGGGCAACAGTCTAGGAACTCTCCTTAAAAGCTCCACCCCATAACATGAGGTCACCTCAAGGAGTCAAAAATCAACTCTATGGCACATAAAAACAACAACATAGTATTTGTCTTTTTCATCTTGAGAACACTGCTCATTGACGTTTCTCTTCTTTTCAACTCTGTAAACATATACAGACAGACTCAATTACTGTATGCTGAAATCCTAATCAACCCCATAAGCACTCCAAGCTCCTTCCATAGTCTAGATTTATCCTTTTAGGAAAATAACAAAACAAAGATAAAGGATATTTACATTTTGTGAGCACAGGAGCAGAGCCAATGTACATACTGTTAAATAGTGGTGGTTATGTTAAATCTATTCTTTTTGCTACACAGCTTGAGAAAAGACAAGACGGTTCCAGAGATACCCAACTGTTAACCACACTTATTTAGTCTCTGCGGATTATAACCTTCGGGCTCAAAATGTACAATGATCACAGTGCTTAGAAAAAAGTGTTTATTTCTTTTACATAATGTGTTTGTTCATAAGAAATGGAATTGCCTTGTTTATGTTGTATATGAACTCAAAAGTATTGTGTTAATGGATGCAGTTCTATGTAAGTTTCATAGTTTTTTTTCTATTAACCTGAAAACTTGAGATTTTGGGTTGCTTTATTTTCTCTTTATAGGTATCCTTTATTCAAGGTGTAATACTAGCAGCTTCAGATCCAAAGCAAACAGGTTTGTCCCCACTCCCTTCTCCCTTTTCCCTTCTCCCTTCTCTCCTTTCCCCTCTCTTCCCCCTCTTCCCTCTCTCTCCTCTCCCCTACCTTCCCCCAACCTCCATCCTCCGCTCTCTCCTTGGAACATACATTCTTGACTGGAAGGCAAACAATAATGATATTATACTTCAGCTTTTTTCAGTCATTAACCCAACAACAATATGCAAATTCCTATGGCTCTATTTTCTATTTCTGTGGTGTCACTTAATTTTTTTGCCTACTCACTCATGGTAACCTTCCCTCATCTATTTATGTTCTATGTTGGTATCTCCTACTACATTCCTCATGGCCTTTGCTCTGGTGTATGGTTTGGAAATCGTGTTCCATCCTATCCACATTTGTCTGAATTTTTAGCCCTTTGTGTCCAACTTCTGGCCATTCTTCACTTATCATTTTCCTTACATTTAGTAAAGTTAATAATCTCATTGCTTCACCAAGGATATTCTTTAAATGTCATCAGACCTTTTGATGTAAATATGCACAGTAAATCATTTATCAGTTCAACAATATCTGCACGTATGCTTCAGTAACATTGGTTATATTCTTCGTATTGTACAATCATCACTCATGCATGTCCCTTTGCATATTATTCTAGCACCACTCACGACAAGGCAATGCTGCCCTCCGCCCTCTGTGAATACCCCCTCTACCCTCCTCACATTACTCTGTTGCAATTGCTGTCAGGTGACCCACTCCATAACAGAACAGGATCCTGTTCAATTCTGTGCCGTCCTCCTGCTCTCTACAGCCCTTGAGATCGTTGGTCCAGTCACTCTGTCAGCTCTTCGCCTTGACTATTTGCATCTCTTCTACTAGTCAACTCTTTTTAAACGTGCTGCCCACTTCTGGGCACTGGCCCCTCTTGATAACATGCCCCAAGTCTGTGAGATGAAATTTCACCTTTGCCACAAGGAGCACTTTGGCTTCAGGAGAGTCTCTGTTCTTGCCCACTTTCATCATTAAGCAACCATGAGCAGATGAGTAGATAAACAAAACGTGATGTCAACCACAATGGATTTAACCATTAAGAGCAAATAAACGATGTACACTACAACATGGATGAATCTGGAAAACATTGTGCTGAGAAAACATCTAGTTGCTTAGTGGTGAAAGTCCACATGGCCATTGGCTCAAACCCACCAGCTGCTCAGTGGGAGAAGCATGATGGGTAATCTCATTCCATGAGTTTGGCTGCCGCTGAAGACTTACTGGAAGGTTAGCTATGGGTCAGCCCTGACTCAGTGGCACGTGACAACACCCTTCATCAATAAATTAGTTCAAAGACGGAATTTCTTCATCGGTCTTTCTTATTCATTGTCCAACATTCTCATGCACATCAAGCAACCCTACCCTGGTGATCTGTAGTCACACTTTGTTTCTATATATTTGCTTATATTAGAGGGGAAGACCCTCTATGAGATGGATTGATTCAGTGACTGGGGTAATCGGGATGGGTGTGTCAGAGGCAGTGTGATTAGCACAGGATAGAGCAGGGTTTAGTGCTGTTGTACATAGGGTCGCAATGAGTCTCAAACGACTCGATGGCACATAACATCATCAACAACAACATGTTAGTACATTTATGCAGTCTTTATCCTTGACTTATTTTTCTTAGCACAATGTTTTCCAGATTCATCTATGTTGTAGTGTACATCATTTATTTGCTCTTAATGGTTAAGTCCATTGTGGTCGACATCATGTTTTGTTTATCTACTCATCTGCTCATGGACATCTCAGTTGCTTCTACCTTTTGTCTGCTGTTAAATGTTGTACAAAACACAGGTATGTACATCTCTAATTGTGTTCCTGCCTTCAACTCCTCTGAGTATAGTCTTCTACTACCAATTTTCAACTTATGCCTGTGTATGGATATTCTTCAGGTCATTTCTTCCTTCTTTTTGAATCATTTGTAGTAATTCTCTACTGACTTGAGAATGGTCCTTGAGTGAACATGTTTTCCTCACTTCTCCACCACAGGATGCCTCTCTGGAATATTCTTTGAGATAAATATCCAGAATGTTGTATGCAGTAAAAAAATGACAACTATAATATCGTCCAGCTCTCTGATGCATAACAAGTAATAATGAAGATGATAGAGAATAGATGCCCTTGAGCTGTCGTGCTGGAGAAGAGTATTGAATATACCATGGACTGCTAAGAGAATGAACAGGTTCACCCTGGAGAGGATGAAACCAGGCTGCTCCTTCAAAGCAAGGATTCTGAGGCTTCATCTGACAATATTTGGTCATGTTGTAAGGAGGTACTAGCCCTTGGATGGGGAACATCATGCTTGGGAGTGTGGAGGGACAGTGCAGGAGAGGAAGACCATCAATGAGACAGATTGATTCAGTGATTGGGGTAATGGGGGTAGATGTGTCAGGGACAGTAAAATTGGCACAGGATAAAGCAGGATTTAGGGCTATTGTACATAAGGTCACTATGAGTGACAAGCATTTTGAAAGCACACAACAACAACATCTTCCAATGTGATGTGTGTCAACATAGTAAATAAAAGTTGTAACAGTTGGAAAGCTTTGATAAGCTGTCTGGTGCAGTGTGGTTTACCTTGGTCACTATTGACATTTTGGGTCAGGTGACTGAGTGGCACAAATTGTTAACCATTCAACTATCAACCAATACCCTGATCATCACAATTGATGCAAGGGTACATTGGAGACATGCCTGGTTATCTGCTTCTGAAAGTTCATAAATCTTAGAAACTCTCTGGAGAAGATGAACACATAAGTTGCTATCAATCCAAACCAACTGGATGGTCACCAACAGCAATGCTCTATTGTGTGGAACCATCCTTGGCATGAGAGGATCTTGAGACACATCCCTGGTCTCTATCCACTTAGATGCAAGAAGCACCACCCCCTGCTAGATTGTGACAACCCAAAATATCTCCAGACACTGCCAGGTGTCCCAGGGGAAGGAGCAGGGGATGATCAAACCATCCGTGGTGGGGAACAACTGATCTAAGATTAAGTTCTAATTAAAGACAGGTGTCCAATGCCAATAGAAAGAGAGAAGAACATTTAGAAATGAAAGGAATTCCGAGTCCAGCGTGTTGATGATTGCCAGAATACATTAACTACATCACATTATTCTGAAGCAAAACATTCCTTTTGAGTGATTTTGGTATGTGTCTGCATATCAGCAATTTCAAAGGAAAAGACTTTTGCTTGAAGTGAGAATTTATCCAAAGGTAAAAGAAGAGGATCACATCCAACATTTGCCCTGGAAAGATTTCAAATTCTTTCTCTCTTGACAGTCAGGGGAAGTTCTTTTTTTTTTTTTTTCTTCCTCTTCCTTTCTAATTCTTTCCCTCCCACGCCTCGCCTTTTTGGTCCACCAGGGATATCTCAGATTCAGAATAAAGTATTGACATTTCACAAAAGACAAGTAGAAAGGACTAATGCTCCAACTCTCTATCGTGAATGTTGTGCCGAAAGATTTCCCAGAGTGCTAAGAAGAGGGTGTTTTTTTTTTCTTTTTTCAGCAAAAAGTGCAGAAACCTCACTTAACTTGCAGAAATAAAAAGGATAGAAGGACCTACCTGTCACTCAAAAATAGTTGCAAAAAAAAAAAAAATCAGGAATCTGTTGCCAGAACTGGTTTTAAATAGTGCTCTCTGTCACAGTTTGCAGGAACAAGTTTCTCGGAAAGAGAAAAATCTTGCTAGGTCTTCAGTGAGTCAAGAAAGTACCAGGCATAGCTCTTGTAAACCTTCTTTCACCTCCACATGTAAAGCGGACAGGGTGGCTGGGGTATGGCTGGAGTCTACTTGGACACTGATTGCGGGACCAGTGTTCTACTCCTTGAAACCCTCCCTCTTGCTGAATCTGCCACAGATTGCATTCATTGTGTTCCCAGAGTCTTCCTTGTTCAGTAAGAAAAAGGCCATTTCTGATAGAGGGGAACTGAAGTGGAATGGAAATAGCCAGATTTGAAAAGCCGGCACGCTTCATTCCTCAGTGAGGATTTTGGAGTGACCCCATCCTTCCATCTGTAAATAGAAACTCCCAGCAGCTGTGTCCTCAGACTAGAGTTTGGCCTGTATCCTAATTGATAGTGGGACTCATGTTCCTGCTTAAGGAAATGTCTTCAAAGAGGGAGTGACCTGGAGCAAAGTGAACATCTCTCAGCTTAATCAAACACTCTCTATTTCCACTCCTTTTCGCTTTGGAATACTAATTGTACATTTTAGGCACAAAGAAATGTTTCAAATCCGGCCTCCTTGCTTGGATATAAGCCTCAGTATGATGTTTCACTTACCTGAGATGAAACCATGAACAAGGCACAACCCTGTGGTCCCTGAACCTTTCCAGATACGAAGATGCTGCTTAAGGAGTTGCTGCTCTGAGACCCTGGATGCCAGAGGTGCTGCCTTGGCCCACAATCTTGATAGCAGTCTTGGGTTTCTTCAATCCCTTGTTCTGGACAAAGGATGGGGAAGCAACTACTGCCTCTGATTCATCCAGCAGATGTCCTCGGACCTTGAGCAAGACTCAACACGGTTCTGTTTTTCTTCCCCTTTAGCACGTGGAATGATCCGTCAGGTGGCCTTGTCCTGTTTCCATGTTGTTATGATTCTTGAAGTTCTTCCACCAGTGTTTAAAACACTAGGCCCCTCACAGTAGGACAGGTATCAGTGTACCTTCCAGACAAAGACAGACTAGCAAGGGAGTCCTTTTCATAGACTTCTGAAAATTAGCCAGTGAAAAACCTACACATCACTTTGGAGTACTGCTTAATAATATTGTGGAAGAGAAATTCCTGAGTTGGAAGATATTCAAAGTATGCAGTCGCAGTGATGGACACAAGCAGACTGATGACTGGGAGGATGGCACTGTCTTTTATAAGTTTCATTATCTCTTATCTGAATTCTCTATGATTTGAAACTGACACTATAGGAACTCATTTTGGAAAAATCTACTGTCAGGACCACTCCAAATTACTGGGGAGGAATAATGTAAGTTTAAAGACTAAAGTGTGCCTCATTCAGGCCAAATTCTTTTCAATTACTTGCTATGAATTTAATAAGTAGACACTGACTACGTGTAACAGAAGAACTGATGCGTTTGAGCTGTGGTCTTGGAGAAGAGTATTGAATAGCTCATGGACTGGCAAAAGAACAAACATATATCTTGGGGAAAGTGCAATCAGGGTGCTTCTTGAAGGCAAGTATGGCAAATAATTCATCTCACACTTTAGGGTCAGGTTGTCTGTCCCTCCTTGGAGAGGGACATCATGCTTAGAAAGGTGGACGGTCGGCGAAAGACAGCAAGACCCTCAACAAGATTGACTGACCCAGTGACTGCAGCAATGAGCTTGAGTATGTCAGAGATGACGGGGATGACACAGGATAGGACAGGGCTCAGATCTTTTGTTGCCAGGGTCACTATAAGTCACGCACGACTCAGTGGCACCTAACAAGAACACTCATGATAGCTAACAACAACATTTTCTTGATGCAATGAAGACTCTGGTGACCAGGGAATCTGTTTGTAAGTATGTTTCTCTTCAGAAATTATTGAGGTTTGTTTAACAATACTTATCAGGCATCCTTTGTCCCTATTTCCTTTACTCATTTTGAACAGCCTCCTAACAACACATCATCTAACACAGCTTCTACTACCATTTAACTATCAAGGCTATTGCTTCACGCAACATTCCTGTAGGTACCACCTGTTGGATATTCCACAATAATATTATAACATTGGAACATGGTGATTTCCCCCTTGTAAGAGCCTTTTGTCAGAAATCATATTTTTCTCGTCCAGACAGCATTTTACTTTGAACATACATACTCATTAATTTTCTGGACCAAGCTTCCCTGTGACTGCTAACAATTCTAAACATTGTCATCAAGTTGAAAACAACTCATAGCTTATCATCCTGACTTTCTGTGTATGCTGGGATCAAACTGCCTCACTTTGAGTTACCCACTAGGCCACTAGAGCTCCAAAAGTGTCAGTTTAAAGACTAAAGTGCACCTGATCCAAGTCATGGCCTATTGAACTGCTTCCTTTCTAACTGAAAGTTGGGCAATGAATAAAGAAGATTGAGGAATAACTGACACCTTTGAATTGGGATGTTGACAGTGAGTACTGACTCATGGGCTGCCAAAAAAGAACAAAACTGTCTTTAAGGAAACATAACCAGAACTCTCTTTACAAGCAACGATGGTGATGAAACTTTTGGAATATTCTCAGGAGGAACCAATCTTTGGAGAGAGACATTATACTGGGCGAGGTCAGAGAAAATGAGGAAGATACTCAACAAGATAGACTTTGGCAGTGACTGCCACAATGA
This sequence comes from Elephantulus edwardii, assembly GCF_000299155.1. Classification (NCBI taxonomy): domain Eukaryota; kingdom Metazoa; phylum Chordata; class Mammalia; order Macroscelidea; family Macroscelididae; genus Elephantulus; species Elephantulus edwardii. Next base: position 2,406,333 of record NW_006399875.1, read on the forward strand.
GCTTGAACATGACAGAGATTGTGAAGATAATGCAGGATGGGGGCAAGATTCCAGTCAATTGATTATAGGGTTGCTTTGACACCCATGCACCAAATGTGATAATGGTTACCTATGGTGGACAGTGTTTGGTGCAGCTCCCCGATTAAAACAAGCCTGGAAGCAGGAATGACATCCACTTCCAAAATGACTTGCCTCCAGAAACTCTATGAACATTGCTGAGATCTTTCATTCATAGGGTCACTATGAGTAGGCTACAACTTGATGATAATAACAACAACAACATTACTCATACAGGGAGCTCTAGTGGCCTAGTGGCAAGAGGCTGAGCTGCAATCCCGAAGGCACACATTTCAAGGCCACCGTTTGCTCTGCCGAGGAAGTCTGGACAATCTCCTCCCGTGGAATTAATTGCCTCCGAAAACCCTCCAGAGGGTCAGCTATGTGTCAGTTCTGACTCTATGGTATGCAATAACAACAACAACATGAGGCATGTAGTACTCGATGAATACACTTGATGGCACCTAACAATAAAGCCTAATTCACACAATGCCTTCTTACATTGTGTCACGCTGGCATCCATAGTCTTTAAGATTTCCAGTTGAATTGGCAACCTTTCTAACTCATCATCAAGTCTCCACTGAGTCCACTGGACACCTGTTTGTAGGCTTCTTCTCCTTTCATACCTGGACTGGCGAGTGACTCAACACACCCGGGCTCAGAGGACTACCTGAGCATGTAATTCGTTCTCTCACATACTCAGGCAGTGTCACGCCTTCTCTAACCCATCCTTTCTTTCCTGTAAGGCTGCCTGCCATTCGTTTATAACACACTCTTGGGAGCCAGATTATCACAACCGCCCTGCTCAAAGAGAGTGTGTCTAAGCGGTTAAAAGTGTAATGATTTGCCCAAAGTTATCTCAAGAGAGGCCAGCAGCTCAAATTTTAATACTTTCCCCAGAAGTAGTCTGAGGTCCTGACTCGTGTAAATGACTGGTACTCTTGCTGCTCACCAAAACGTTGATAGTTCAAGTCTATCGAGGGTTTCCTTGGAAGAAAGACTTGGTAATTTACTTCTAAAAAAGAAAAATTCAACTCTTAAAAATCCTATGGAACATAGTTATACCCTGATGCAGATAGGTTCACACACAGGAGTAAGAGTTCATTTGAAAGCCCCTGATTTTTCAAAATTATGTTACCCGACCAAGGGTTCTGGTGGCCTCGTGGTAAGAAGTTGCACTGTCAACTCAAAGGTATGCCGTTTAAGCCCACCAGGTACCTACCTCTTGGGGGGAAAATGTGCAGTCTCCTTATTTGTGACTTGAAGCCTCTAACAAGTCACTAACAGGTCAGTTATCCTTGGCTCTGAGGCAACAGCACTTACCAAGCACCAGGAAAAAAACCAAAACCAAAACCAAAAAACTTTTGTTCTGCATTTTATGGTCTTTATGTTTCTCACCTAGAGATTGCTTCTTTTGAATTTTTACTTATTATTATTATTGTTATTATATAAAGTTGTTAGGCATCTGTCCTACTTCTACCCTTCCATAGTGAGAAAAAATAATGTGAAAGAAACAAAAGCTGCATGTTCTCTTCGCTTTGTTTTCAGCCTTACTTTTACAGATCTTGGTCCTGGGTGCTATAATTGGAGAGGCACTTAACACCCTCTCTTTGTAACTATCATTAATTTTAAACCTATGTGCTATGTGTGAGCAAGGAAAGACCTAGATCATTATCAATATTCTAACTCTCACAGGAAAAAAAAATTAGTCAGATGCACACTGGTTATCTATCCTCTGCTCTAGGAGATGTTTGCTGGCAGAGATGCTCCTGATGTAATGGAAGCATTTACTGTAGGAAATGTTGTACTATTTCTCTTCTTGATAGCACCAGACAACCACGAGGTTGAGGAGGGGGAAGGAGAGCTCTCGAGGAAGGGACACCCAAGAAAAGCAATATGCTTGCGAGGCTGATCAATAACAAGATTAACTTAACCAAGTAGAAGACTTATCAATCTTCTTATTGATCAGTTTAGCAAACATATTAGTGTACTGATGTAGCGTGGCAAGGTTGTCCGGGTAGTGCTTCATCAGGACCTCGGTGGATGAGCTATCCCTGGTGCTGGTCATGGGAGCTCACGCTTATAGAACACCTGGGTAAAGAAAGGTCACCTTTTTTATTGTCTTGTACAAGGATATTGATGAAAAAATTGAAGTGGAATTATGTAAGTGTTCGGCATGGCTTAGATTCAAATCTAATCAGCGTCTCTTGTTTAGTAAGGGGTTCCTGTGAATCTTTCAATTAAAGAACCTATGTGAGTCCTTAGCTGTTGAATAGTTTGTGAAAGCTCATAGAATATGATTTTAAGTCTCCACGTTTCTGTGAGCCACAGTTTTAATAACGGAATACATCTTACACTTGAGTGCTAGATAGAAATTTGCCTCTGGAATCAGCCATAACACTTTATTTTATTCTAAAATGAGTTATCATTTGGAACCTATTGGACAAATGTCAAATACTTCAGTTTGAATCATTGAATAATCAAAAGGTTTTTAAGTGATATTTATGTAGCCATAACTTTTAAAAAATTTATTCATTCAGTAAGCACTACCAATAAAGTCTAATGTGTTGGGCTCAAGGCTTAAGACCAACCCATTCCATGGAGCTAACGTAATCTCCTTTAAGGGGAAATGAATGAAGAGGAATTAGATGTCATAATTTCTGAGATTTGAAATGTTCCTTGCTTCCACACTCATTTATGATATTGAGGAAATGGGAAATCCTTAGCTTAATAATTCACTATTAGTAATATCTGCAACTTGAGTCATTTTATCATAAAACTAAATTCCTGTCCTCGTTAATTCCATAATTGTTTGCCTCATTTCACCTCCTTTCATGGGATAAATAGTTGGCCCTTGATCAATTATCTTTTATTTCCCTTAAAAACCTTTGGAACTGTTGTTCCATGCCAGAGGCATTCATATACCGACACATCTTAAAATAATAGAGGCAAGATAAATGCCAAAATAGATCTTGTGGGGGACGGGGGAGGGATGAGAAAGAAAGGAAAGCTGTTCATTTCCCAGAGGAATGTTTGGCCTTTGAGGAGAATTTTGGGGGAAATTCTGGAAAGAAGCATCACATGGTGAAGTCTGTCAATGGGGATTCTGTTGAGGGAACGTTAATCAGGACAGAGGATCCTATGGAAATGAACTCAAATTCAAACTCAAGATGTTTGCTATCAAGTCAGTTCTAAATCATAGCTGCCCTCCATCAACTTTCCAAGACTGTAAATCACAAGAGGAGATTTTCCATCTTCCTTTTAGGAAATCGTTGGATTAGAATTCAACTTTCTATGGACCATGTCACCAGACTTCTCCCCCATGGATGCTACAGTGTTGATTTTAAGAAATTAAAAGAATGTGTTGTTGTTGTTGCTGTTGTTTTTAGGTTTGTTGAGTAGACTCCTCAAACTCATAGAGACCCACTTACAGAAGAACAAAACCCTGCTGGGTCCTGTAACTTCCCCACAATCTCTGCTGTGCTTAAGTCCACTATGGTCACCACTCTGAGTCCACCTTATAGGAGGTCTTCTCTTATGCTGACCCTTTAAATTACCAAGCATGATATTTTCCTATAGGGACTGGCTTTTCCAGATAATAGGTCCAAATTATATGAGAATATAAAGTTGTGTTATCTTCACTTGGAAGGATCATTCTGATTGTAGTTCTTCCAAGATAGCTTTTTCCCCTATGTCAGTTCATGGTATAGTCAATACACCTTGCCAACATGGCGACTGAAAGAAGTAAATTCTTCTTCAACCTTACTTATTCATTATCCAACATGCATGTGAACCAAAACCAACATCTGTTGTTATTTAGTGAAAAATGGCTCATAACTGACCTGCTAGCAGGTGTTTGGAAGCTTTAATCACATGGGAGTGAACTGCCCCATCTTTCTTATGCAGGAGTGATGGTGGATTTTAACCCTTAGGCTGAGCAGTTCATCACCTTATGGACTGCACCACCAGAGTTCCCTAAAAAACGTGTTTGACTCAACTCGTTGCCAGTAAGTTGGAACCAATCCATAGCTGAACTTTCAATGGGTTTTCAGAGAGTGTAAATGGTATTGGAAGAGATTTCTCCTTTTTCTACTTGAGGAACAGCTGATGTATTTGAACCACCTGACTTTGGGTTTGTGGCACAAGTCCTTGACCAGTAGGCCACCAGACATGGAGGAAATCCACTGCAAAATACCAGTCTAAAATCTTGAAAGAAATACACTATATACAACCAAAGTGTACCTGTCAAGCTATGGTCATCCGTTCTCTATGAATACGAGAGAGAGAGAGAGAGAGAGAGAGAGAGAGAGAGA
>NW_006399875.1:2411307-2419351 GCF_000299155.1 Elephantulus edwardii
GTATCATGGAAGTGTTGCAGCCTAGAAGACACAAATTTAACTAACAAGTTAAAAGTACATGAGTCAAAAATTAAAAAGCAATAATATTCCAAGTAGAGTTTCTAATAGTGGTGACTTTTGCTTCCTTGCAGTATGTAATCAGGAAGGACTTTTCCAAGGAGGAAAATATCCTGCCTGATGAAGAAGAACCAGTGAAGACTATTCCCAGTGAGATGGCTTGATAAAGTAGTTGCTACACTGGGCTCAAACATTATTATAATAATGATACAGAACTGAGTGATGATTTGTTCTAGTATAAGTCACTTGGGTATTGGAAGTAATGTCATAATAATTAACAGTAAATGACACAGATTGTTTGATGAGTCTTCTTCCAGTCTTGATGCCATGTTCTTCTTCATAAAGTCCAGCCTCTCAAATGATCTGTTCCACCTACGGATTGAAAAGGTATGGAGAAAGGTTACATTCCTGGTGCACTGTTTTCTTGATTTTGAACCATGCAGAGTTCCCTTGCTCTGTTGAGATGTCAGCTTCCTGGTCTAGGTATGAGTTTTGTATGAACACAATCATGAGATATGGATTCCTATTCTTCTCAAAATTAGTCAAATTTTTATTTATTTGTGTGTGTGTGTGATCCACACAGTCAAATGTCTTTTCATAGTTGATAACTGAGGAGGACATAAAGTGTGCTACAGAAGATCAAGAACTGTTTTCTTGACGTTGACGTGCAATCTCTATTGGAGATTACAGTTCTGTCCCACATACTTTGTGCATGTCACCAGGAGGGACAAGTACTTCGATAAGGACATTATGCTTCATGCAGAAAAGGAAGAATCTGGATGAGATGGATTCATACATTGTATGGCAATGGGTCAGATTTGTCAGATAGTGAGGTGGCCTCAGAATTGGGCAAGGTTTAAAGTCATTGTGAACAAAGTTGTTAGTTACGATCAACTCGACAACACTTAACAACAAGAATGTTGCTGTTGTTGTTGTTAAGTGCCTTCGAATCATAGACGACTCATAGTGACCCTGTGAATGAAAGACCTGAGCACTGTTCATAGAGTTTCCAGAGGCAAGCCATTTTGGAAGTGGATGCCACTCCTGCTTCCAAGTTTGATCGGGAAGCTCCACCAAATGCTGTCAGCCATGGGTAACCATTATCACAGTTGGTGCATCAGTGTCACAGCATCACAGCAACCACGAGTTACTTCTGTACAGGAAATGGACAGACCAGTGCTATATAACTTAGAACAACAATAAGAGTCAGCTAAAATGAGGTTGCTGGATTACTCATTCATTCATTAAAAAATATTTGTTGAAAACTGTTTATTTTCCTAACCAATTGAACTAAGAGGTGAAAATACTTGTTGTCTGTCTTCAAAGATTTTAGATCTATACATGAATCAGACTTGAGCCCCTGTGACCACCCAGAGGCGTCTTCTATGGCTATCACTTTTTCCTAGCTTTTAAGAAGCCTTTGTGATGTATTGCATAAATTGTTGACTATTAACCTAAATGTCATCACTCTGGTGGCTTAGTGGTAAGAAATTCTGCTGCCAGTTCAAAGGTACACAGTTAGAATCCACCAGCTGCTCTGTAGGTGACACATGGCCAGTCTCCTTCCAAGCAACTTTCTGCTTCTGGAAACCTGCTGGATCAGCTATGCGTTGATTTTGACTCAATGGTACACATCAACGGTTCCTGATTGAGACAAATATTGGCAGTTCTCCGTCACTGAATAAAGATATACAGCAGCAGAACCAACAAGAAAGTCCATCTGAGTTAGCATCAATTATACAATAGTGGAGTGTTCTCGTTTGGTATCTGTTTTTTGGTGTCATCTGGTTGACTACAATTCATACAGACTCTCTGTACAATCCAGCTAAATCTCATGCTCACGGTCTCTGTTTGCTGAAACCCATTGTTCCAATTCCTGAGCTACTCCACCTCATTGACAGTCTTCTTTTACTCTGAACCTCTACTTTGCCAAACATGATGTCCTTTCCCAGGAATGAGTCCCTTCTGACAATGTGCTCAAATTATGTGAGAGGAAGTTTCACCATCCTTGCATTTAAGGCACACCCTCATTTCACTTCTAAGACAGATTTGTTTGTTCTTTTGGAAGTTCATATTGTTGTTGTCCTGTGCTTTTAAGTTGTCTGTAACTCACTGTAATCCTATGTACACTAACTCTGAAGCCTGCCCTATCCTGAGTCAATCTCATTGTCTCTGACAGACCTACTCCCATTGCTCCAGTCACTGAGTCAATTCATCTCATCTGGATCTTCCTCTCCTGTGTTGTCCCTCCACCCTTCCAAACAAGATGACCCTCTCCGGTCCCTTGTGGCCACATCTCCGAAGTATGTGACATAGAGTCTCAACATCCTTGCCTCCAGAGAGAAGCCTGATTTCACCCACTCTAGGATAGAACTTTTCGTCGTTTTAGTAGTCCACAAAGGCATCTATCCTTTTCTTATTTTTTTTATCATCCTTAGTTGTTGTCCAGCTCTTGGATGCATAGTAAGTAATTGTGAAGAAGACTATGGACTGGATCAGGTGTGCTTTAGTCTCCAGACTGACATCATTGCTCTTCAGTACTCTAGAGATATTCCTGACAGCAGGTTTTCCTAGTCTTTCAATTTCCTGGCTTCTGGTGCTAACAGCGTTGATTGTGGAAGAAAGCAAGCTGAAGTTATTAACAACCTCAGTTTCTTCTCTGTCCATCATGAAGCTGCTGATCAGCCTAGTGATCAGAATCTTTGGTTTTTTAATGTTGAGCTTCAATCCATATTGAAGGCTGCAGTCCTTGACCTTCTGCAGCAAATGCCTCATGTCCTCTACAGTTTCAGCAAACAAGATTATGTCACATGCATAACACAAGTTTTTAATGATTCTTCCTCCAAATCCTGATGCCACATTCCTCCTCATAGAATCTAGCCTCCTGAGCCATCTGTTCTGCACGAAAAGGTATGGGGAAAAGATGCATCCTTGATGCATACCTTTCCTGATCCTGGATCATACACCATTACCCTGTGCCATTCTAACTACTACTACCTGGTCCACATATAGATTTATCATAATCCCAATTAAGTGTTCTGGGATCGTCATTCTTTTCAAGGTTAACCACAAGTTGTTGTGATCCACACAGTCAAATGCCTTTGCATGTTAATGAAACATAGATAGACATTCCTCTGGTACTCTCTGCTTTCAGCCAAGATGTATCTAACCTTGACTACGATGTCTACCTCAAAGCAAATGCAACCAGGGCACACATTAGGGTCAAAGATGGTGTAATGCTTCACACAATATGGGCTTGCTGTCAGGAGAAGCCAGTACTTAGAAAAATATGTTATGCTGGGAGAGTTACAGGGTCAGCAAAAGAGAGGAATCCTCTCTGCAAGATGGGTTGACACAGAGAATGTAGTATTAAGCTTGTTGCTGTTAAGTGCTATTGAATTGAGTATCACTCATAGTGACCCTGCAAAACAGTGGATGTGAACTTTGTCTCGCTCTGTGCCCCACTCATAGTGACTCTGCAGAACAGTGGATGTGAACTTTGTCTCGCTCTGTGCCGTCCCCATAGCCTCTGATACGTATATACTTGAGCCCGTTGTTTCAGTTCATACATATACTTGAGCCCATTGTGTCAGTTCACCTCTTGAGAATCTCCCTTTCCTTTGCTGACCCTCCACCTTCCTAAGCATGATGAGCTAGGACCTGGACCCTCCTAATAACATTTCCAAAGAGATGAAGCTTCACCATCTCAGTCTCTAAGAACACCTTGGTTGCACTTTTCCCAGGACTTACTTGTTTGTTATTTTGCCCATTTCTCACTACTGGGCCAACTGGCAACATCATGACAGGTGGTGAAGAAATTGGCATTGTTAACAGCTTTACTTTGTTAGGCTTCACAATCAACATGCTTGGTACCAGCAGCCAGGAAATTAAAAGACGAATTGCATTGGGGAAGTCTGCTGTTAGAGACCTCTCCAAAGTAATGAAGAACAATGACGTCGGTCTGGAGAAGAAGCTGTAGTCTTTGTAATTACTATGCATCAGAGAGCTGGACAATGACAAGATAGAAAGAGAATTGGTGATTTAGAGCTGTGGTGCTGGAGAAGAGTATTGAATGTATCATAGACTGCTAGGAGAACAAACAGGGTTGTTCTAGAAAAAGTGAGGCCAGGCTGCTTCGTGGAGGCAAGGATTCTGAAGTTTGGTCTGACATACTTTGGACATGTTGCAAGGAGGGGCCAGTCCTTGGAGAGGGACATCATTCTTGGGAGTGTGGAGGGGCAGTGCAAGAGAGAAATATCCTTGATGAGCTAGATTGATTCAGTGCCTAGGGGCTAGGTATGTCAGAGACAATAAGATTGGAGCAAGATACAGCAGGGTTTATGGCTGTTGTACATAGGATCACTATGAGTTACAGGTGACGCAACATAACAACAGCAACAACAATGGAACATTCTGTGTTCAAAGCCAAAGGTCAAACGAATAGATTCTTTTGTCATATGCATCCATTGTCTAGCTCTCAGATTCATAGGAAGTAATTAAAAAGATCATGACTTGAAAGAGCTGCACCTTAGTTTTTAATCTGACAGCATTGTTCCTTAACATGTTGAATTTTCTTACATATGAACAGGGAATATTTTTCAATTTAGTTATATATTTTATTATTTCTTGTAAAAGGGTTTTGCCGTTTTCCTCATAAAGGTCTTTTGTGTCTCTGGTTAGGTTTATTCCTAAAGATTTCATCTTGTAGTGGGCTATTGTAAATGCTATTGCTTTTCAGTTTCCTTTTCTGTGCTTTCTCTGTTGCTGTAGAGAAGTCCAACTGAATTTTGTATGTGGATCCTGTCACTGTACTAAATTAGTCTATTAGGTCTAATGGTGTTTGGTGGTGGTGGCTGAGTATTTGGCTTGGGTGTGTGTGTGTGTGTGTGTGTGTGTGTGTGTGTGTACAGTATCATGTAATCTGCAACTAGTGACAATTTAACCACCTCTTTGCCAATCTGGATTCCCACATTTCCTTCTCTTGCCTTATTGACTTAGGTAGAACATCAAATACAATGTTGAATAGGAGTGATGATAATAGGTAGCCTTGCCTGGCCCCTATTACCGAGACGAATGTGTTTACTCTCTCTCTTGATGTTGGCTCTTTATTTTGCATATATATTTTTCACTATGTTGAGGAAATTACCATCTATTCTTACTTTGTTAAGTATTTTAATCAGGAATGAGTGTTGGACTTTGTAAAAAACTTTTTTGCATCAATTGATGGGATGATGCGATTCTTGTTGCTTGCTTTATTGTTGTGATTAATTACATAAATTGTTTTCCTTCTGTTGAACCTTCCCAGTATTCCTGTTATGAATTTCACTTTGTCATGCAGCTTTATTTTCTTGATATGCTGTTGGATTCCACTGACCAGAATTTTATTAAGGATTACGGAATCTATGTTCATGAGAAATATTGGTCTATAGTTTCTTTTTCTTTTTTTTTTTTTTTTAGATTTCTTTGTCTGTTTTTGGTATTAGAGTTAAGTTTGTTTCATGGAATGACTCTGGGAGTGTTCTTTCTTTTTCTATTTTTAAAAATAGTTTAAGTAGAATTGGTGATATTTCAGCTCTGAATGTTTGGTAGAATTCACCTGTGAAGCAATCTAGATTAGGATGGTTTACGGGCCTGGAAGTCTTTTATAACCCGCTCAATTTCTTCTTTTGTTCTGGATCTGTTCAAGTGCTTTACTTCTGTCTGTGTTAATTTGGATAGAGTGTGAGTTTCTAGGAGTTTGTCCATTTCATCTAGGTTTTCAAATTTGTGAGAGTATAACTGGGACCTTAATCCTGCTAATGACTTCAGGGCAGCTTGAGCTTCTTTCACTATACTTGGTTCTTGACGATATTCTACCTCTTGAATTGATTCAATGTCAACAAATTATTTTTGGTACAGTGACCGCAAATTCATTCCTTCCATCTTCTTGGATGATCATTACATCATTCAAGATTTTTATCTTAGACTCCATTAGTACTGTAACTTGAGCTTAAATTACTTTTTTATTCTTTAACTTTGAGAAATACTGAGTGTGTTCTTTCCCTTTTATAGTTTTAACTGTATTTTGCAGTCATCATCAGCCAAGGAAGACTAGAAAAAGTAATGACGAATCATCTGGAAATACAATGGGTTTTAGAACCGCAGTGGTTCACTGACTATTCTCAAGTCCGCTGTAGATGGAGTACTCAGTTTTCCTAATAGGAACAGGAAGAAGAGATAACCTTCTCATGGTTTGGATGGTTGTCTCTTTACAGTTTTTGGTGGTTTAAGATTTACCTTGATTTCTGAAACTTTGATTTCTCCTTGTCCACCTTGAAGAGCACAGTTAAAATCCATGCATATTTTTTAATGAGTCTATTATTGTTGCTAAGTGTCATCATGTTGTGTATGCCCCATAGCTACCCAAAGAAAAAGAGATCTGATCCCTGTGCTGTCTTTTGTCATCCTCATCATCTCTGACACACTGAAGTCCATTCCTGTAGTCACTGTGTCAGTCTGTATCTTTGAGGTTTTTCTCTCTTTCTCTCTTTCTCTTTCTCTCTTCTCTTCTCTTCTCTTCTCTTCTCTTCTCTTCTCTTCTCTTCTCTTCTCCTCTTCCTCTCTCTCCACCTTGATGTCACCTTTTAAGGAATGTTGTCATTGTTGTTGTTATGTGCCATAGAGTCAACAACTGTGACTCTAAGTAACCCTATACACAATAGCTCTGAACCTTACCCTATCCTGCAGTATTCTCACTGGCTCTGACTTACCTAGTCTCCTTACTCCAGTTCTGTGTAAATTCATCTCATCCAGGTCCTTGCTCTCTTGCTCAGTCCCGCTACCCTTCAAAGCATGATGTCCTTCTCTAGGAACTGGTCCCTCTTGCCACCTGACCAAAGTATATGAGATGGAGCTTCAAAATCTTTGCCTTCAAGGAACAGCCTGGTTTCATCCTCTCCACAATAAACCTGTCTGTTCTCTTGGAAGTCCATGATATGTTCAATCCTCTTTCTCCAGCACCACAATTCAAAGGCATCAATTCTTCTCTCATCTTTGATAATTGTTCAGCTCTCTGATGCATAGCAAGTAATTGGGAAGATCACGGCCTAAATCAGGGATTCTGTAGGTAACACTTCAGGTCCTCCTCAGTTTTAGCAAGGAAGGTTGTGTCATTTGCATAAAGTAGGTTGTTGATGAGTCTTCCACTAGTACTGATGCTACATTTATTCTCATAAAGTCCACCATCCCAAAAGATCTGTTACACATGTAGATTGAAAAGTTATGGAGACAGGACACATCCCTGATGCACTTTTTTCCATAGAGTGTTTACTTTCTCTTTTCTGATGACTACATCCTGGTCCAAGTATAGTTTTCACATGAACATAATCAAGCATTCTGGAATTCCCATTCTTCTCAAGGTTAACCACAATTTGATGTGATCCACATACTAAAAGGCCTTTGCGAAATCAAATATCATTTGTAAAGTAGTAATTCTACTTTCATTAATGAATAATTGTTTGCACTGTAATCTTAATCCAAAGAAGCACTACCACATCTAAGAGGTGAAATAAGATCTCGATACAAGGTTTAGGATTCCACCAAGGTGAGCTATCCCACATGGGGAAGTCCCACGTCCCTTGTCACAGAGATCACACAGAAAACATGGAGCAATATGTTGTCAGCAGGGAAGCTAAGCTTGGACTGGATAGTTCAAAGAAATGATCTTGAGGTCTCTTTTAAGCTTAAAACATTATAATTCTATTAAACAATTAGTGAAAAGTAAAAGAAATGCTTATATGATGAATGAGCAAGAGAACAATGAAACGAATGACTCTGCCAAGCTTTAGAAACAGGATCTTCACATTTTCTTCTTGGCTGCATGGTTTCTGCTGAGAAATCGGCACTTAATCTTATCTGTTCTCCCTTATAGGTTACTCTTTGTTTCTCCCTTGCTGCTTTCAGGCAGATACTGTTCTAAAGCTGAGCATTCAAATTAAGAGAGACTAGA
>NW_006399875.1:2419451-2434439 GCF_000299155.1 Elephantulus edwardii
TTGGTTCTGGCAAATTTAACTATGATATGCCTTGATGTTTTTTCTTTTGGGGTCGAATCTATATGGTGTTCGTTGAGGTTCCTGAATATATAATCTCTCATTCTTCATTATGCCTGGGAAGATTTCCTCTAGTAATTCTTCCACAACATTTTCAGTGCCTTTACTTGCTTCTTCCTTTTCTGGGATTCCAATGATGCGCATGTTATTTTTCTTGATGATGTCCCACATTATTCTTAGGTTTTCTTCTTTTTCCTTCTTTTTTGAGTCTGCTTTTTGCTCTAGCAGATCAGTGGTGGCAATTTTGTCTTCAATTTCACTGATTCTGTGTTCCATCTCATCAACTCTGCTGATATATCCCTCCATAATGTTGAAAGCCTCTGAAACATTGGACCTTATATTTTGAATGGTGGATTCTTGTTTTTCCAGTGCCGCTAATGCCTCATTTGTTTTCTCTTCAATGTTCTGCATTGTTTTTTGGAGCTTCTCCTGGTCTTTGCTTGTACTATCCTGTAATTCATCAAGTTTATCTTTCATCCATTGGATATATTCAGTCACTCCTCTTAAATTCTGTGTCAGAAAGTTCCATGAGCCTTTCTGGCTTCAGGGAATCGACTGATACTGTGTCACCCTTTGTGAGTGACATCTTGCTTTGCTCTTGTGTACTGTGTGGGGTAGTTTGCTTTCTTCGAGACATTGATATGTTCTTGATCTGAAGATAATGCTCTTGAGATCAGCTGGGCAGCTACTGAACTTGTGCATTTCTGTGAATTTCTGACGTCAGAGAAATGTCAGTTCAAAGCCTGCTAGGGCAATCTCTTGTTGCTAAGACAGGTCAAGGTGCTCCCAATTAAAGACAAGTTGATTGCCCAGACTTGTAGACACTGGTGTGATGCCAAATGGGGTGAGGCAGGCAAAGGGTTGGGGTGATCATAAGGGCATGTCAAACACTTGGGGGACCCTGCTCACACCACTCTCTCTGTGTGCTCACGATTGGGATCCCTACTCAAATTCCTGCTGTCCATTTCCTACCCAATGGTTTTCTCAGTGTGCCCTGCCTGGTGGCACTTACGTAGGTGCCCTCACACAGCAGCCCATGCTCTAGCAGAGTCCTAGATCTGACAGGATCCAAAAAGTCAAGGTCAAATTCCCATGGACTCACTAGCCTCTGGTTGGTCTGCAGAGTCCACAGAAGCCAGCTGGCTGGCTCGTTTTGGGCAGTTGGTGTAGCCCAAGAGAGCTCGGCCAAATTCCCCACCAGTGGGCATGCCCTTAGGTGCTCTCCCAGGTAATCAGCAATGTCCCAGTAAATCCAGCCAGGATCCTACCGGCCTTTCTCCTGCCAGATTAGTTCCACAGCAGCTCAGCTGATAGGTCCGGGTGATGGCTGGATCCACGGTGGTGCCCTGAGGCCACAGTGCTGTGGCTGGGGCTGAGGTACATGGTTGTGGAGCTGCAAGGGGGGGTGGGAGGAGGGGGGAAAGCAAGGGAATAGGGGGGCAAAGGAGCACAGGGCTTGGACACTACCACCAAGAAGTAGGGGCTAGGGCTTGGGCGCTGGTGGGGTTTTATGCAGTGTGCACCCTGTGTGTTTGCGGTCAAGCAGACGCAGACTGCAGGGGGGTCACACAGTGGCGGTAGTCGTAGCTCCTCTGGGGTCACACAGTGTTCGCTCCTCTGGAGTTCCATGTGGCTGACAGACTGTTACTCTTCCAGCCGGCCAGCCCACATTTTCTTCTTAATGAGATAATTGGGTTTCATAAAACAAAACATTTGTTTACTGCTAGAGAGTTTTAGATCTCTCATTTCTAAATGTCCAGACAGCTCCTGAGCTCCGGACAGCAACAAGCCTTGTTTGGGCTGTCAGATGCTTCTTGGACTATGACAATGTCACACATTGAACCCTTTCCCCTCATTCCCCTTTGGGGTCAACATCAAACATTTGTGGAATAGCTAACTGTGTTGAATAGTGTAGCTTTTGACCACGAGACTGAGTTTTTCTCCTTGCACAAAGTTAATTGGCCATAGGGGGCTCAAGTCTCTATCTTGGTCTCATTAGCACCAGGTTTTAACTAAATGGCCCAAATGACCCATGTCCAGAGCCACAGTCCTCATCAAATGGTGAGATGAAAGTTGTCAGCAATGTTCACTGTTCATTAACATTTACGTCATGGTAGTTAAAACTTAGGAGGCTGTTGGTACAATGGGAAACTGCTGGGGAAAATTCTTTAATTCCTTCCATTGATTCTGAATTTTTTATGTTATGTCCAAGAATGTCATATGTTATGTTATGCTGTTATGTTTTGTTGAATAAGAAGCCATATGACTGGTCAATGAGAGCCCATGGAAAGCCTTTGAATGTAAAAATTCTAATAAAGATGAGATACAATTTCAAACTCAAATCTCTAAGAGAAACTGAAAAGCTGACCTTTTGTAGGTTATTCTGCACAGACAAATTCATTTTCAGAAAATTTCGAGGATACCAGAGAAACACTAAGCTGTGTAAGATCTTGTTGGTGGGGAATACAATTTGCTTAACTGTCTTTGGAAAAAAAGCACCTGTGGAATGAAAGTCTTTTCATCCATCCCTTTGTTCATTCATTAACTATGTACTGAAGATTCACGATTTGCATCCAGTGTGCTCCTTAGAAGCAAAGGTGGTGAGAACTTGGTCTTGCACACTTTGGACATGTTATTCAGAGGAGCCTGACCCTGAAGAAAGACATTATAGATGGAAAATATTAAATCAGCTGAGAGAAAAAATGACTTTCAGTGAAATGGTTTGACACAGTGTAGCAGTAGGCTTCACTTCAGAAGAGATGGTGAAGATGGCACATAATTGGTCAAGGTTTAATCCATAAGGTCACTACAAGTTGAAGTCTGCTCAACAGAACCTAACAGCAACAATGAGCTAGAAATTGAGTCAGGTATAGAGCAGATATTGCTGTGATGCTAAAGACTCAGACACAGATGTGTCAACTGCCAAGAAAACAAACAGATTCATCCTGGAGATTATTAAACCAGACTGCTCCTTGGAGGCAAGGATTGTGAGGCTTCATCTGACATACTTTGGACATAATGTAAGGTGGGACTGGTCCTTGGAGAGGGATGTCATGCTTGGGAGGATAGAGGGGTGGTATAGGAGGTAAAGACCCTCTATGAGGTGGATAGATTCAGTGACTGGGGTAATCGGGATGGGTGTTTCAGAGGCAGTGAGATTGGTCCAGGATAGAAAAGGGTTTAGGGTTGTTGTATATAGGGTCACTATGAGTCACAAGTGACTCGACGGCACATAACAACAACAACAACAACAATGATGGACAGTGTTTTATGGAGCTCCCAAATAAAACTGTTTAAAGGGGATATATGATTAGGTATTATTGTCATGACAGGAGTCCAGAATGAAGGCTGCACAGTGGAGTGGACTTGGGGGAAGGAATTGCATAACAATGAAAGAGGTTTTTCTTTTATTTTTCAAAGACAAGAACAAACTGGAGGAGAGGGGTGGTCAGGGGGCAAAGTGCAGCAATGAATGAATGGAAATATGTAATTTTTCATTAAAATTAATAATAATAATAATAATAATAATAAAAAATAAGAGAGGGGGAAAAAACAACACCACCAAACCAAGCTTGGAAACAGGAATGGCATTCATTTCCAAAATAGCTTGTCTCCGGAAACTCTATGAATTTGGAGAAATGATCAAAGTTATACGAGTGTTCAGGTCTTTTATTCATAGGTTCGCTATGAGTCATCTACGGCTCGACAGCACTTAAGAACAACAACAATATCATAGAGAGAGCTCAATTGGCATAGTGGACAGAAAGTGATGCTACCAAGCCAAAGATTTTAATCTGTGGCACTCAGACCTGGTTTAAATTGGTTTTGTTCAAGCATCCTTCTAAGTGGTATAGCACTTGCTGCACAGAGGTAACTCGTGGTCGCTGTGAAGCTGAACACCGTGACACTGATGTGTCAAATGCGATAATATTTACCCATGGTGGACTGTGTTTGGTGGAGTTCCCCAATTAAAACAAGCTTGAAAGCAGGAGTGGCATCCACTTCTGAAATAGCTTTCCTCTGGAAACTCTATGAATGTGGAAAAACGATGTAAGTTATACAAGTGTTCAGGTCTTTTGTTCATAGGGTCACTATGAGTTGTCTACGACTCGATGGCACTTAACGACAACAACAACAAAGAGGAATTGGGGATGAACAGACTGAGTCTCTGTGGAAGCCTGACCTGGTGGAAAGGATGAAATATTTTAGTACAGACTTTGTAATGTTTTCATCTACTGCCTATTTAGTCAGTTATCTCAGGAGTGTGTGTGCATGTAGACAGTGTGTGTGTGTGTGTGTGTGTGTGTGTGTGTGTGTGTAGAGGCTTCAAGTTCCTAGCAAAGCAAAATTTACCAAGCGACAGATAAAACAATTTTCTCATTGTATCATTCAGTCAATCTGACACAGGAGGACTTCTTTCACGTATCCTTTCCCATAAGTGTGATTCAGTATGTGTTCAAATTGTCAATGAGTTGATCCTTTTCATGGTGGCCTCATCTAAGTCAGAGCAGGACTGTGCTTCACAGGCTTCTCAATGAATGTGTTTTGCTGTTTTAGTTTTTGCACTGTGTCATGCCAGCCTGTGGGCATGTCCTCTTTTATTTTTTAACACATTCGTTCTTACTCAGTTTCTCATCTTGCACTTTCCCCCCACTTCAATCAATTTTTTTCAATGCACATCTTGTTCTAGATTGTTGTCATACATGTAATACCTAATCATATAATCCTCGCAGAATTTTTTCCCATCATCTGTTCCAATGCAGTGTTTATTATTTATCCACTCTTTTGTTATTCTACCCTCAACCTCCCATATCAGTCCTATTTTATAACATTGGT
Source organism: Elephantulus edwardii (assembly GCF_000299155.1). NCBI lineage: Eukaryota > Metazoa > Chordata > Mammalia > Macroscelidea > Macroscelididae > Elephantulus > Elephantulus edwardii. Next base: position 2,424,345 of record NW_006399875.1, read on the forward strand.
GTTATGTAGTATTTGCCCTTTTATAACTGAGACATTTCACTCAGTATAATGTCCTCCAGTCTCCAGTTGAAGCAGACTTCAACTTGTAGTGACCCTATGAATTAAACCTTGATCAATTTTGTGCCATCTTCACAGTCTCCAGTTATGCTGTGTTTCACGCCTTCACTGTTTTCAATACTACATAATATTCCATTTTGCAAATGTACCATAATTTTTCTATCTATTCATTCCATCTCTTTGCTATTGTGAACACACATCAATCAACATAGCTGTGCATACATCTGTTTGAACTGTGGCTCTAGTTTCATAGTGGAACTGCTGGGTCAAATGGTATTTCTATTTCCAACTTTTTGAGAAAGCCCCAAACTGTCTTCCATAGTGGTTGCACTATTTTACATCCCCACCAGCAGTGAATAAGGGTTCAGATTTCTCCACAACCTTACCAGCATTTGTTGTTTGCTTCCCTGTTGAGCTTTGCTGTTATTGTTGGGGTGAGGTAATATCTAATAGTTGTTTTGATTTGTATCTCTCTGATAACTAGGGATTTTGAATAATTTTTCATATGTCTGTTTGCCATCTGAATGTTTACTTTGATGAAGTATAATATCTTGTGACCATTCAGCTATTGGGTTGTTTACCTTTTTCTTGTTCAGGTGTTGAAGTCTTCTATAAATTTTATATATAAGACCCTTATCATCTATGACGTTGGCAAATATTTTTCCCAGTCTATGTGTTTGTGTTTCTTTTTACTGCACTAAAAGTGACCTGGAGAGATGGAAGAATATACCATGCTCATGAATAGGAAGACTCAATATTATGCAAATGATAGTTTTACTAAAGGCAATCTACAAGTTCTATGCAATCCCAATACAGATACTTATTTCATTATTCAACACGATGGGAATGAAAATTTTCAATTTTATCTGGAATGGAAAGAGATCCCGAATAAACAAAGCACTATTGAAAAGGAGAAACAATGTAAGAGACACCACGCTCTCTGATCTCGCATTCTACTACACAGCCATGGTGGTAAAGACAACAAGGTATTGGTACAATGATAGACAATTGATCAACGGAATAGAATTGAGAGCCTTAATTTATGGTCAACTGATCTTTGACAAGTAGATAAAATTAGTTAAATGTGGAAACTACAGTCTTTTTAATAAAGGGTATTGGCAAAATTGGAAAACCATCTGCAAAAAACTTAAGCAAGACCCACCCCTCCCACCACACACAAAACTCAACTGCAGGTGGATCAGAGACCTGGAAGTAAAGTGAAAGACCATGAAATTCCTCAGAGAAAAGCTAAGAACAACTTCAGAAGCCTTCCTCAACAACATAAACAGACTTCCAAGCCTGACGGAAAACCTACAACCAGGAGAGAATAAAATATATGAATGTGAACTCCTGAGAATGAATGCATTTTGGAAGTAGATTCCTTGCCTTTGCCTGAGAACATCTTTGGAGGAATTGAAACTTCCCTTTTCTGTTAAATACTAAACCTTTGCACCATCTAGGGACTCCTTCACTGTATATAGGAGAATGATTCCACTCAACCGTATGGTTTATAAGATATGTATGAATGCGCTGTGTCCTCTTTCTTCATCTCTGCTTTGCCTCTACCACTTTGCCTCCTGCTACAAGGTTCAATGCAGCTCCCCAGAAGACCTTTTCCTGAGTTCTTTCTCACTACTGTCACCATTGCACATGATTCTTTTCATCTTGTGCACTCAGGAGGAACATCTACACCTTGATTGGTTAGTATATATGTACCTTCTCTGGCTTTCTCACTGATACCTGTTTACTAAGGTGGAGACTTCCTGGCTTAGCTGTGACCGGATAGCCAATTATGATGCCTGGTGGTGCAGCAGGTAGGGCTGATGATCAAAAGTTGAGCAGTTCAAACTCACCAGCCACTCCATGGGGACAAAGACTCAATCATTTGTACAATGACTGGAATTTCAACATTTTACTAAAAAAAAAAAAGCTTGAAATGCAAAACAATCGTACCATTACAATCATTACTAACATAATGAAGTAAGAACATTGGATTATTTATTTATTTATGTATTTGTGTATTTATTTATTTATTTATTTTAATTTTAATGAAAGTTAACAGAGACTTTGGATTTCCATTCATACATTGTTTCACACATTCAGAATGTTGGAACTTAAAAGAAGACATAGGAAACACTTTGCACTCAAAGCTTTAAGTCAAAGTGCTTTCCTAGTGATTTCTACGCTTCTCCTGTAGTGGGTGGATGGGGGTGTGTATGAAAGAATAGGAAAGTTTCAGCGGGGACTCAAAACAATAGGATTATTAATAGGCATAGATCAATAGTAATCTATTTACATAACAGTTATATAAAAAACAATGTATGTAAAACCTTTTAAACATTGACACTCATAAATTAAGTAATCACCGAGTACTTAAGCAATGCTAAAGGTCTGCAAAACAAAGAAAGAATGAATTCATACCAAGTATCTTCAGAGCTTTGTGTGCAGTTTCACACTTTGGTGTGGTTTCTGTAGGAACACAAAATTTCCCAGGATAAATAAACCCATTCAAGACTCCTTGAATGTTGAGGTAATTCTTAGCTTAGCTTAATTGTTTTTGTTGTTAGGTGCCGTAGAGTAGAGAATGACTCCTAGTAACCCTACGAACAACCAGTTGAATCCTGTCCTATCCTGTGCAACCTCATCAGGTCTGATACACACAGGTCTGCTGCCACAGTCACCCATGTCAACCCATCTCATTGAGGATCTCCTTTTTTGATGTTGCTCTCCCAAGAGTCATGGCTTCTTCAAGAATGATATCACTTTTCAAGGAACAGGTCTCCTAGCATGATTAGACCTACACAAATAGTGAGAGAAACTAACAATATCCTAGATATATAAAGGAAGAGCGCTAAGACTATTATTGTTGCCATTAGGTGCTCTTGAATCAACTATAATCGACTACAACTCACACAAACTCTGTGAATAAAGATTGAAACTCATTATGACATTAATTTTTTTTGGTAAGTAATGCAATCATAATGGTTCTTCATTGTCGTTTTATTAAATTTTCTCTTTCAACTGTTGTTGCTGTTGTTATGTTCCAAGAAGTCACTTGCATCTCATAGTGACCATATGCATCATTGCTCTAAAACCTGCCCTATCCTGAGCTAGTCTCATGGTCTCTGACACCTACCACATTGCCTTAGTTATTATGTCAATCCATCTCATCCGGAGTCTTCCTCTCTTGCCCTGTTCCTCCACCCTTCCAAACATGACATCCTTCTCTAAGGACTCCTCTCTCCTAGAAACATGTCCAAAAAAATATCAGTTTCAAATCCTTGACTCCAAAAAGAACCTTGATTTCACCCTCTCCGGGAAAGACCTGTTTCTTCTCTTTGCAGTCATGGTACGTTCAATATTCTCCTTCAGCGCTATAACTCAAATATATGCATTTCTCTTCTGTCATTATTCATTATCCAGCTTTCTGACATGTAGCAAATAAATGCAAAGACCATTACCTAGATCATGGGCACTTTACTCTCTAGACTGTCATTATTCTTTAGTACTCTAGAGCATTTTCTTCAAGCAGATTTTCCCAATGCAATTTGTTGTTTGGTTCCCTGACTGCTGGTGCCAAGGGTATTGATTGTGGAAGAGAATAAGCTGGAATTATTTAAAAGCTCAGTATCTTCTACATCTATCATGGTGCTGCTAATTGGCCAAAGATATCCTCAATGTCATTTCGTATTGTTGTCTGAATTAACTTAGTTATTAATATTTTTTCCATTAAAATAAAGAAGATCATAAATAAAGACAAACAAAACCCATTACAAATGTATTAAAACTAACATTTTAAATATGTATTATGTTTTTAAAAAATATTAGCTTGTAATTTGTACATTGTTGTTATTACGTACCATTGAGTTACTTGTGATTCATAGTGAACTTATGTACATTAGTTCTGAAACTTGCCCTATCCTTAACCAATCTTGTAATTTCCAACAAATCTATTCCCATTTCTCCAGTCACTGAGTCACTCCATCTCATCCTGGCTCTGCTTTTCCTGCGCTGTCCCTCTACCTTTCCATGATATCCTTCTCCAAGGACTGGTTCTTCCTGGCTACATGCCCAGAGTATGTGAGACAGAGCTTCAAAATCAGGACGAGAGAAAAAGGAATGTGTACCTGAAGGTGTTCTATTTTTCTTTTATAAGTCAAATATCATTTCAGGGTTGACAAACATCCCTTAGACTCTACGAAAAAGCATGTGACATCAGAATTGGAGGAAGTTCCATGAACAATCTGCCTTAAGCAAATGATGCAGTGTTGAAGAAAGTGAAGAAAACTTGAAGCACATATTGCATATGATCAAAGACTACAGTCTTTAACATGGATTACATCTCAACATCAAGCAAACAAAACTCTTCACCACTAGACCCATAAGCAACATCAGATGAAGAAAAAGTTGAAATTGCCAGTGACTTTGTTTTACTTGGATCTCCAGTGAACAAACCAAAAGATGCTACCTTGCGAAAATCTGTTGTCAGGGACTTCTTTAAAGTGCTAAAGAACAAACATGCCAGTTTAAAGACTAAGGGAATACATAGTCCATGATTAAAATAATGGTGTTTTCAATTGCTTGCAATTCACCTAAAAGTTGGACAATGGATAATTATGACTGAAGAAGAATCAACTACGCTGTCTATTTAAAGGCATGTGGTTAAAATCCACCAGCTGCTCCCTAGGAGAAAGATTAGCAGTCTTCTTTGATGTAACTTAAAGCCTCTGAAAATCTACTGGATCGTCAGTTATTTGTTCTAACTTGAAAGCACTGGATGAAAGATTGATGTGTTTGAATGGTGCTGTTGGTGAAAAATACTGAATGTCTCATGGACTGACAAAACAACAAAATCTGTCCCTGGGATAGTACAACCATGATACTAGTTACAGGCAAGAATAGTGATAATGCATCTCACATACTTTGGCCATGTTGTTGCTGTTGTTAGGCAACAATAAGTCAAGTATTGCTCATAGCGACCCTATGAGCAATAGATCTGGATTCTGGTGTTTTGGGTTTTAGTTGGTTTATTTTGTTGTTGTTGTTTTACCATGGAGAGGCCAGTTCTTAGTAAAAGATATCCTGTTAGGAAAGATAAAGAATCAAAGGAACAGAAGAAGACCTTCACCTAACTGGCTCAACATAGTGACTGTAACAATGGGCTTGAGCATGTCGGAGATCACAAAGAAGATACAAGATAGATTAAGTTTCATCACTGTCATTTCTAGGATGGCTGTGAGTCACAGTGAACTTGACAGCACAGAGCAAGAACATTCTTCCCTTGTATATAAGAGAGGAACCCTCATGCTACAATGACTAGCAAGCTTGACTGCTAATGGAAAGATAGCCATTTTGAAATTAACAATCACTCAAAGAAAGAATAATATGGCAGTTTGTTTCTAATGTATACTACAGGAAACGTTGTGGCACAATTTTTCTCTGCCCTGTCTGCTGTCAGGGACCTCTCTAAAGTTCTAAAGAGCAATGATGACAATCTGTAAACTAGATCAAGAATGATTCAGGCTATGATCTTCACAATTACTTACTATGCATCGGAAAGCCAGATAGTGACTAGGGATGATAAAAGAAGAATCAACACCACTGAGGCATGGTGCTAGAGAGGAGTGTTGAACACACCACAGACTTCCAAGAAAACAAACAGTTCTGTCTTGGAGAGGGTCAAATCTGGTGTTCCTTGGAGACAAAAATTTTGAAACTCTGTCTGACATACTTCGGGTATGGTGCCAGGAGGTACCAGTACTTGGAGAAGGACCTCAGGCTTGTAGGGGTAGAGGATCAAGGCAGGAGAAAAAGGCCCAGGATGAGATGGGTTGATATAACTGTGTTAGCGAAGTGAGAATGGGTCAAGAAAGGGCAGAGTTCAGAGTTGTCATATATAGGATTGCTGAGTCACAGGAGACTTGATGGCACATAACAACAACAAAACAGCACCAACATCAATGGGTCTCAACAAGTGAAGCTCAACTTGATGCCAATGGAAAGTTTTGTTTTATTGGGCTCATTCCTCCCCAACCCAATACTGTTAATTAAAAAAACACAGGCAAAAATAAGAACAGATTATGTTGCTGTTATGTAATGTCAAGTCAAAATCGAACCATAGCTTAACCTCTTGAGAGTTTTCAGAGACAATAAATCTCTCAAAGAGCAGTTGGTGAATGAACTTGAAATGTGACCCTTTGAATTGGGATTTGATTCAGACCATGATCTCTCTATCTCTTGCCATGAATCTGAAGGTGGACATTGCATAAGGATGAAAGAAGAGGAGTTGATGTGAGCAGTGCTATTGGAGAAGAGTGCTGAAGATCCCATCACCTGCCAAAAGAACAAATAGATATGCCTAGGAGAAGGTGAAGTCAGAGTGTTCCTTAGAGGCAAAGATGGTGAAACTTTATTTCATATACGTTGGGCTTGTTGGTAGAACATTTAAGGAGGGACATCATGCTGGGGAAGATGGAGAGGTAGCAAAGAGAAAGACCTCAGCCTGGTGGGTTGACATGGTGACTGCAGCAACAAGCTTGAGTGTGCAGAGATTGTGAGGATGGCACAGGATAGGAAAGTGCTCAGATTGGTTGTTCGTGTCATCACTACGAGTCATACTTGACTCAGCGGCACCTAGCAGCAAATCTCCAGAGCTCCATAAGAAAGAATTCTTCTTGTTGTTGATTGTCGTTGAGTCAAATGTGACTCATAGCGACTCTGAACAAAAGACCTGATGCTTTCCATTAACTATCATTGTTTCCCCAATTTCGAAGAGTTTCCAGAGGCTTGTGGTTTAGGAAGTGGATGCCACTCTTGCTTCCAAACCTGTTTTACATTTGGGAGCTCAACCAAATATTGTCTACATTGAGAATCCATTCTGGTATTTGATACCCCAGTGGTACAAGGTTCAGCATCACAGCAATCCAGGTTACTTTATACTCCGCACTGACAAAGAGTGATTTACAAAGTTGAAGAGTGTTTATAAGCAAATTATATAGTCTCTGACTTGCAGATGATGAAATTTGCTTATCCTTGAAAACTGGCCAAGCACATTGCTGCTGAAACACACACCCTGATTACCCCATTCACTGAATCAATCCACCTCATAAGACAGTTTTCCTCTTCTGTGCTGCCCCTCCACTCTCCCAAGCATGACATCCTTCTCCAAGGACTGCTCCCTCCTTGCAACCTGCCCAAATTATGTCAGACAAAGCTTCAGAATCCTTGCCTCCAAGGAGCAGCCTGGTTTAACATTTTTCAGGATGAACCTGTTCATTTTCTTAGCAGTCCATGGTGCATTCAATACTCTTCTCAAGCACGACAGCTCAAAGGCATCAATTCTCCTTCTATCCTTCCATCTGTCCAGCTCTCTGATGCATAGCAAGTGACTGAAAAGACTATGGCCTGTATCAGGTGCATCTTAGTCTCCAGAGTAACACCATTGCTCTTCACTACTCTGGAGAGGTCCCTAACAGCATACTTTCCCATTGTGATATGTCTCTTAATTTCCTAGCTGCTGGTGCCAGAGTGTTGACTGTGGAGCCAAGCAAACTAAAGCTGTGAACAATCTCAAACTCTTTACCATCCATCCTGATGCTGCCAATTGGCCCAGTGGTGAGAATCTTTGTCTTCTTATATTGAGCTTCAATCCATACTGAGTATGGAACTAACAACTGTACATGAATTAATTTGCCCAATGATCATAAGCATCCTTTCATTAACTCTACTTTTTTGATGAAAAAGGAGAACAGTTTCTCTGTCTTTCAACCACTCACCTGAGTTCATGGAATGATTTGTTTGTTGTTGTAGGCAGTCAGAAGGGCTTCCATTTGTGCTTTATTGATTTTGCAATGACATTTGACCGTAGGTCATAACAAATTATGGCTAACGTTGAGAAGAATGCAAATCCCAGAATACTTGCTTGTACTCATGTGAAACCTGTACACAGATCAAGACACTGTTGTTCTAACAGAGAAAGAGAGCACTGCCTGGCCCAAAAGAAATAAATTTGTGCATCAGAGCGGTACTTTATCTTCATATCTACTCAGACAGTATGTTGAGCAAATCACTTGAGAAGTTGGACTCTGTGAAAAAGACTGTGGCGTTAGAATTGACTGAAGACTCATCAACAACATGTGTTATGCAGATGACACAATCTTGCTTGCTGAAAGTGAAATACTTGCTGCAAAAGATCTAAAGCTCTAGCCTTTCAATATGGATTACATTTATACATCAAAAAGATGAAAAATGTCACCACCAGGCTGATAGGCAACATCGTGGTAGAAGGGGGAAAGATTAAAATAGTCAATGATTTCATCCTAGTTGGATCCACAATCAACCCCCTCGGTAATAGCAGTCAGGAGATCGGAAGACATATTGGATTGTGGGTTGACTCTCAGGGACCTCTCTAAATTACTGAGGAGGAAAGAAGTCAGTTTAAGGATTAAAGTATGCCTGATTAAGGTCATGGTCTTTGTAATTGCTTGCTGTATATCTGAAAGCTGGACAATCAATAAGGATGCTGGAAGACTGGAGGCCTTTGAGTTGTGGTGTTGGAGAAGAGAACAGAATCTCTCATGGACTGGCAAAACACCAAACAGATATGATTTGGAGAAAGTGCAGCCAGAGTGCTTTGTAGAAGCAAAGAGAAAGATAAAGCTTCATTTCACATATTTTGGGCATGTTTCTAAAAGAGGTTATTCCTTGGAAAGAGACATCAGCTTGGAAAGGTGGAGAGTTGGTGAAAATAAGCCCTTTTATGAGACGGATTGATGCATTGACAGCAGCCCTGGGCTTCCGTGAGTCAGAGAAGATGAGGATGGCACAGGATAGGACAAGGTTTGGATCTGTTGTTCATAGGGTCACTGTGAATCATAGTCATCTCTATAGCACCTAACTGAAACTTGGAGATTAAAGTGGTAGATGAAATAAAAGTTTATTTGAGGAAGTGTTCTGTTTGAAGTTGTAGATGAAATAAAAGTTTATTTGAAGAAGAAAGGAAAGAAAGTGTTCTGTTTGAAGATGATATGGGGCCATGAGACACAAAACACAGATAACCTCTCGAATCAGGAAAAAAAAATGGAGATTAGATGCTGCCTTTAGAAAGAAACACAGGCATCAACACAAGTAGTTCCCAGTTTATAAAATATTTACATAAGAACAAACTGTGCTTAAAGACTATTCTTTTTGTTAAGCATTAGTGTAATATTTTTAATTTAAATTTTATTACTATTATGATGTTATTATTTTGTGTGTGCGTGTGTGTACCATCAAATCAGATCTGACACTGGTACAGGAGGAGATTGTCCCTCCTTTCCCAGCAGAGCATCTTGTGGATTTGAACCGTGTGCCTCTGGAATTGCAGTGTAGCTTCTTGCCACTAGACCACCAGAGCTCCCCTAAATATTTGTGTATTTTTGAAATGCAAAGTTGTTTATAGTAAAAGAACACATGTATATTACAATACTACATATATGTATTATTTTCATTATTAAAAAGATATGCATATTATTTTAATGTAGTAAAGTTATACATATATATTCAATATGCATTATTTTATAATATATGTTCTTTGTATAATTGTTTTCAAGGTATAAAGACAAAATTCCTCTAGTAATATGAAATATTGTAGAGGAAAACACAACGATCTCAGATAATTCAGATTGCTCTTTACTCATAAGTTACAGGACATGCGATGTCTAAGTTTGGTGGTAGCAAGGGTATCATTATTCTGCCTACCATACTCAACTACTGAGTAGGAAGTTATGCTGCCCACACAGAGGTTGTTGTTGTTGTTGTTTAATGCCGTCGAGTTGTAGACGACTCATAGCGACCCTATGAACGAACAGCCTGAACACTGTTCATACGTAGAGTTTCCAGAGGCAAGTCAAAGGTTGTTGTTGTTGTTGTTATGTGCCTTCGAGTCGTTTCCGACTCATAGCGACCCTATGCACAAAAGCCCTAAACCCTGCTCTATCCTGCGCCAACCGCACTGCCTCTGACACACCCATCCCGATTACCCCAGTCACCGAATCAATC
>NW_006399875.1:2437612-2469755 GCF_000299155.1 Elephantulus edwardii
GATTCTGGGGCTTCGTCTGACATACTTTGGACATGTTGCCAGGAATGAGGGGTCCTTGGAGAGGGTCATCATGCTTGGGAGGGTGGAGGGACAGGGCAGGAGGGGAAGACCCTCTATGAGATGAATCCATTCAGTGACTGGGGTAATCGGGACGGGTGTGTCGGGGGCAGTGCCGTTGGCGCAGGGTAGAGCAGGGTTTAGGGCTGTTGTTCATAGGGTCGCTATGAGTCGGAAACGACTCGACGGCACATAACAACAACAAGATATGTATTTGTATATTATTGGCATCCACTTCCTAAACAACTTGCCTCTGGAAACTTTATGAACTTTGATAAATATCGATAGTTGTAGAGGAGCTTCAGGCCTTTTATTCATGGGGTAACTATGAGTCATGCTCAACTCGAAGGCAATCAACAACAGCAATTATACAATTTATATTGGAGACAGAGTATTGAACTTGAATTTTACCTCTTCAACATTCTATGGGTAAATGGTAGAGAGGTAAAAAATTTGTTTTCTTAATATCCTTTAAAAAAATAGGATTATTAAAAGATTTAAAATAATACACATATATATTTAATATGTTGTTGTTGTTAAGTGTTGTAGAGTTGTAGAGAACCCATAGCGACTCTGTGAATGAAAGTCTTGAACACAAAACCTTAGTCTTTTCTTCAAGCTCATAGTTTCTAGAGGCAAGTTTTTTTGGAAGTGGATGCTACTCCTCCTTCTAAGCCTGTTTTATTCAGGTGCTCCACAAAAAGCAGGTCAGAGGGCTAAAGGCCTGAGGGAGGAAAAGCCTTTTTAAACAAGAGGCCAAATCTAATCAGCTCACATCCTATTGCGACAATAGCCATACCCTAGTTTCAACCCCAAACCAGAAAACACAACTCAGCAAAATCCAGCTGTTTCGTTGTTTTAATGTATGCATATATACATTGAAAATATATAGTTAACATAAAAAATAACTAATGCTGGGGGAACAAAGGAGAGAAAAATCCTCGATGAGATGGGTTGACACAGTGACTGGACAGCGGGCCTGAGCCGGCAGGACATGGCAGAGATGGCGCAGGACAGTGTCAACATCCTGTCTGTCGTTCAGAGAGTCACTACGAGGTGTAGTTGAGCCGCCTGCATCGAACAGAACAACTGAATGTGCTGAAATATATCTGTACATTGATATGGAAAATTCCCAGTCTCTTAAGAAAATTGAAGGGAGCTCTGGTGGCCTAGAGGTAAGAAACTGTGCTGCAATCTCGAAGGCATGTGGTTCAAATCCACAGCTGCTCTGAGGGAGAAGGATGTGTATTTTCCTTTCTTGGGATTAGCTGGTTTGGAAAGCCTGCTGGAGAGTCAGTAATGGGTTAACTCAGACTCAATGACACACAAAAACACAACAACAAAGAAAAATAAAGGTCAGATTTACAATGATACTGATTGTTGTTATTGGTGTTATGTGCTGTCTAGTTGCTTGTGACCCATAGTGACTCTATGTACAGCACCTCTGAACCCTGCCCTGTCCTGAGCCAGTCTCACTGATTCTTACACACCAACTCCCATTGCCCCAGTTACTATATCAGTCCCTTTCATCTGGGGTCTACGTCTCCTGTGCTGTCCCTCCTTCCTTTCTAGCATGATGTCCTCCAAGGACCTGTCCTGCCAGATTATGTGCCAAAAGTATGTGAAACAGAGCTTCAAAATCCTAGTCTCCAAGGAGAAACTTGGTTTCTCCTTCTCCAAGACAGACCTATTTGTTTTTGTGGCAGTTAATGATATGTTCAAGACCCTTCTCCAGCACCAAAATTCAAAGGCCTTAATTCTTCATCTGTCATCCTTGGTCAATGTCCAGCTCTCTGACGTGCACAGCAAGTAATTGCAAAGATCATGGACTGGATCAGACTATAATCCTTAGTGTCTAGACTTACATTGCCATCTCCCAGTACTTTAGAGAGGTCCCTAACAGCAGATTTTCCCAGAGAAATTTGTCTCTTGATTTCCTGACTGCTGATGCCAAGAGTGTTGATTGTGGAACTGGGCAAACTGTAATTGTTAACAACCTCAATCTCTTTTCCATCCATGTTTTCCCTTGATGCTGTCAACTGGCCCAGTGGTGAGAATCTTTGTCTTCTTCATGTTGAGCTTCAATCCGTATTGAAGACTACAGTCCTTGACCTTCTGCAGCAAGTGTGTCAGGTCCTCCTCAGTTTCAACAAGCAGGGTTGTGCCATCTGCACAATGTAGGTTGTTAATGAGTCTTCCTCCAATTATTAAGATTGGGTTTCACACGAGCACAATTGTGAGGAAGACTATAAAAGAAATGACTGGAACAATACCTCAACAGAGAACTAGGAGGACAACAAGCTGGGTTTAGAAGAGGCCATGACAATAGAGACATTATTGCCAATGTTAAATGGATCGTGGCGGAAAGCAGAGATCAGGAAGCAGTCATCAAAACAGAGCAAGGAAATACTGCATGGTTCAAAACAAAAAAAAGGAGTGCGTTCTTTCTCCATATCTTTTCAACCTATATATGCAGAACAGATCATTCAGAAGGCTGGAGTTTATGAGGAAGAATATGGTAGTAGGATTGGAGGAAGACTCATTAAAAACCTGCACTATGCAGATGACAGCATCTTATTGAGGAAACTGAAGGAGGTGTGAAGTGCTTGCTGCAGAAGGTCAAGGACTGCAGTCTTCAATATGGACTGAAGCTCAACATCAAGAAAACCAAGATTCTCATCAGTGAGTCAATCTCCAGCACCATAATAGATGAAGAAGAGATTGAGATTGTTAACAATTTCCGTTTTCTTGGTTCCACAATCCACACTTTTGACACCAGCAATCAGAAAATCAAGAAATCAATTATTGCCTGGGGGAAATCTGTTCTCAGGGACCTCTCCCAGATGGTAAAGTACAATGACGTCTGCCTAGAGACTAAGGTGTGCCTGATCCAGGCCATGGTCTTCACAATTACTTGTTATGCATCAGAGCGTTGGACAAGGAATAAGATTAACAGAAGAAGAATTGGTATCTTTGGGTTGTGATGCTGAAGAAGGGTATTGAACCACCAAGAGAACAAATAAATCTGTCCTGGAGGAGGTGAAAACAAGTTGCTTCTTGAAGGCATGGATTTTGAAGCTCTAGCTGACATATTTTTGGCATGTACAAGAAGGGACTAATCCTTAGAGAAGGACATCTTGCTTGGAAGGGTGGAGGGGAAACACAGGACAGGAAGATCCAGAATGAACTGAATTGATGCAGTAACTGAGATAATAGATGTGGGGGATAGATTTAATGGAGACAGTGAGACTGGCTCAGGACAGCACAGAGCTTAGAGCTATGTTGCTTAATGTTGCGATGAGTCACAGTTGACTTGATGGCACATAACAACAACAACATGGACAGTTCCCTCAACTCACACTTCAGTTCTATAAAGCAATTGCTAGCACAATCAATTTAAAATACCATTGAGCGTTTCCTCTGCAGCAAGTAATTAACTCATTCCTTCTATATGACTTCCTAGTCACCAGTGAATTCTCTCTCTTTACACAGAGTCTTAAGAGATAAAAGCATTCTGGGACTAAAAATAATGGTCGGTAGCATCTAGGAGATAGATATTTCCCTCACAGAAGCTGGACTACATGAGGTCCTCATTAATAATGTGTCTTTCTCTTTGACTTTCAAACAAATCAGCTTGGAATCCTTGTTCAAAATAGGTAGGAAGTTTTACAAATATGCATTTTCTTCTTGTCAGACAGAGGGGAATCTAAGTTGTTGCTGACTTCGTACTGTACTGGCATTGGCCCCATAACTTCCTTCCTCATAAAACTCATGTTCATGTTTTAATAGCATGTGAACACTTAAAACACAGCATATGAATGACTTTGTACAACAATTGCTCTAACAATTCCATAAATGATTCCGTGACAACACAGGATGAAAGCATACTGTTAGCACTTAAACTGAAAACTAGAATTGTGAAAATAGAATTTTATTCTTAAGAAAAGATGGACAGCAGTGATAAAGATGTAGATCATTCTTTGTGCTTTCTTTAGCAGTTCTCACTGAGGTACACCTGAAGAGGGTCTCTCTCTGTCTCTCTCTCTCTCTCTCTCTCTCTCTCTCTCTCTCTCACACACACACACACACACACACACACACGTTCAATATTTTGACATTTTTTTCATTTTTTAGGAAAAGTCTGCCATAAGAGGCCTCTCCAAATTATTAAGGAGCACTGATGTCAGATTGCACACTAAGGTGCACCTAATTCAGGCCATCGTCTTTTAAATCACTTTCTGTATGTCTGAGAGCTGGGAAAAGAATAAAGAATACAGAAGAATTGTTACCTTTGAACTGAGGTTCCAGTCTGGTGTGGAGAAGACTACTGCACATCCCATGGATGGCCAAAAGAACAAACAAATATGTCTTAGAGAAGGTGCAGCCAGAGTGTTCCTTGGAGGCAAAGATGATAAAGCTTCGTCTCACATATTTTGGTCATGTAAGGAAAGGCTATTCCTTGTAAAGGAAGGGCTGGTGAAAGAGAGGAAAGCCCTCTATCAGGTGAATTGACAGAGTGACTGCCACAGGGAGCTAGTGAGTCACAGATGTGAGAATGGCACAGCATAGGACAGGGTTCAGATTTGATGTTCATAGGGTCTCTATACTTGACTGCATCTAACAGCAACAACATTTGGACTCCTGGAAAATAGAAACATGTCATTTTATACTTCTCAATTTGGCTTTAGAAATATTTGTCATTTCCATTTATTCGCTAGAAATGAGAATTGACTTCACCTTCTCTTCTCAATAATGGATATCATATGTGTTTGCCCTTTGAGTCCTGAGAATCATAGAATGAACAAGATTTGGACATGAGTTCAGATCCCATTGCTCTGGAGTGTGAACTTGCTGATTGGGTTGAAATAAAAGATGTAGGAAGCTTAGTTGTTTGGTTAGGATAGGTAGATTGTGTTTTGTACATAGTCGATTGATTACACATTTGTCTCTAGGTCCCTTTATGGTGACAGTTATGTTGTTATGATCCTAGGAGATGTATTACTATTATTTTGTCCATGGTAGACAAGTTTCAGGGAGCTGTAGTGGACTAGTGGATAAAGAATTACACTTCCAACCCCAAGACACAGGGTTTGAGTCTACAAGCTGTTCCTTGGAAAAATATGAGTAGTCTATCCTAGGCAGTTTATGTTGTTGTTATTCGGTTCCATTGAGACGAGTACCACTCATTCTGACCCTATGAGCAAGAGATCTGAACCCAATCCTGTCCTGCACAATCTTCATGCTTCCTGACACACAAGAACCCATTGCAGGAGTCACCGTGTCAATCCACATGGTTAAGGGTCTTCCTCTCCTTAGCTGACCCTCCACCCTTCACAACATCATGTCCCTTTCCAAGGAATAGCCCCTCCTAGCAACATGCCCAAAGTATGTGAGGCAAAGCCTCTTCATTCTTGCCTCTAAAGAGCACTCCAGCTGTACCGTCTCCATGACATAACTGTTCATTTTCTTGGCCGTCTATGAGATGTTCAGTGCTTTTCTCCAACATCACAACTCAAAGCCATCAATTCTTTTTCTGTCATCCTGGTTTCGGATGCACAGCAAGTAATTGGAAAGACTATGACCTGAATCAGATGCACCTTAAAATAGACAATTATAATATGTAATATCTGAAAATCTGTGGAGCTATGAATTAGTTTTAACTCCATAGCAATGAATTGAAGTGAGCAAAGTTTCACTGGAGCTTTTAGAGTAGAAAAGTCAGGAGGAAGGGTCTGTACAGGAGCTTCCAGAGTAAGAAAAACTAGGAAAGAAGATCTGGCCATTTGTCCTGGAAATAAGTCAACAGTAACACTATAGATGGCACACAATGAGGTCTGATATATGTTGAGGTATAAATAAGCTGTATTCGTTGGGAGACAGGCAAAGTATACAAAGACTATAACAAATATAAGCTGGGTTAGTAACAATTATGAAGCTGGTTCAGGAACTGCCAACACTCCTTTTTGTTATACATTGAGTTATTATCCTTTTAAGATGGCTTGATTATAAGCAGCAGCAACATCTGCTTGTTGAAACATGTCAGTTGGTATCACATCAATTCCTGGGGTTTATTTTATGCCAATGCTTTCAATGCAGTTTGAACTTCTTCCTTCACTACCATTGGCTCTTGATTATATGGTGCTTCCTGAAATATTTCAGTGTCAACCAATTTTTGTTTTGTTTTGGTTTGGTTTTTGGTACTGTGACTCTGTATTGCCTTCCATCTTCTTTTGATGCTTCTTCAATCACTCAGGATTTTGCCCGTAGCATCTCTCAGTATCTCTCAAGCTCCAGGCCTGGACTTGTTTTTTAGGTCTTTTCAGCTTGAGAAATTTCAAGTGCTTTTTCTCTTTTTATTATGCCATTCCAGCTCATTGCACATTTCCTTGCTTTACTTTTTCTTCTCATGCTTCCCTTTGGAATTTTCTGCTCCATTCTTTGACTTTGTCCAGTTTTCCTTTTGCTTTGACTTCTCAATTCTCTAGTGCAATTTTTAGTCTCTTCTAACATCAACTTTGGATTCTTCTTTTTCCTTTGTCTTTGTAATGATCATTTACTTTCTTCATGGATGATATACTTGATGTCATCCTATAACTTATATGGTCTTTGATTACTGGTGTTCAATGCCTCAAATCTAGGATGATTTTTAAATTCTAGCTGAATAGACTCAAGATTGCATTTTGATTCTTGTGGATTACTGTTCTCAGGTTGTATTATGGTTCCTGTAAAATAATTTCCATTTTCTTCTGCCTCAGTTTGAACTTGCATGTGAGTCACTGATGGCTTTTCCCACAGTTAGCCTCTAGACAAGATTTGACTGTTAATATTGGACTTCTCTAATTATTCTTTCTGCACATGTAGACAATCTGATTCCTGTGTAGTCCATCAGGTGAGATACATAAGTAAAGCTGCTGTTGGTATTTTTTTTTTTAAATTATAGAAGTTTTTTTTTACAAAATTTGAGAACATGGTTTTCCAGAACAGATTCTTCTAATTTACCTCATCCCTCCCACCCATCAAATTGTACAACTGCATGATTAATCCCTCCCTCCCCCTGCACGTCCTCATCTGGCTGTTAGCATTTATAAAATGATATTTGTGGTGAATAAATCACTTTAAAAAATTAAAAGAATGTGGCATCAGGATCAGCGGAAGACTCATCAACAACATGTGTTATGTGGATTATACTATCTTGCTTAATAAAAACGAGGAGGACTTGAAGCAGTTGCTGTGAACATCAAAGAACAGAGCTTTCAAAATGGATTACTTCTTAACATTCTTAACTTCTTAAAAATTCTTATCACTGAACCTATAGACAACATCATGATAGAGATAATATTGAAATCATATTTTGGTTCACAGTCAATACTGTTGGTACCATCAGTCAGGAGATCAAAAAATATAATGCACTGGGGAAGTATGCAGTCAAGGATTTTTCCAGATTACTGAGGAGCAGTGATGTGAATTTGAAGAGTAAGGTGTGCCTTGTTAAGGCTATGATCATTTCAATAAGTTGCTGTGTATCTGAGAGCTGGTTAGTGAAAAAGGAAGAAAGGAAGGTTGATGCCTTTGAGCTATGGTGTTGGAAAAGGATAATGAGTATCCCATGGATTGCCAAAAGAACAGATATGTCTTGGGGAAAGTGCATCCACAGTACTTAGAAGCAAAGATGATAAAGCTTTACCTCACATACTTTTTGCATGTTAATAGGAGAGACTATTCATTGGAAACACGCATCATGCAGCAAAAGAGAGGAAGAACCTCAACTACATGGATTAACACAGTGATTTCAGGAATGGGCTCAAGTGTGTCAGAGATGATGAGGAAGGCACAAGACAGGATATTCAGAAATGTTTCACATAGAGTTGCTATAAGTCCTACTTGACTCAATGACACCAAACAGTAGTCATTATGAGAATCAAGATCATCCATATTCATTGTCTAGCTCTCAAATGTGTAGCAAGCGATTGAAAAAACGTGGCGTTAATCAGGTGCACCTTAGTCCTCTAAATGGCATCATTATTCCCCACTAATTTGAAGAGGTCCTTGATGGCATACTTCCCCAGAGCAACATGTCTCTTTATCTCCTAACTGCTGGTTTGTTGTTGTTATTATGTGCCGTCCAGTCACCTACGACTCATAGCGACCCTATGTACAACAGCCCTAAACTCAGCTCTGTCCTGTGCCAATCGCACCGTCTCTGACACTCCAATCCCAATTATCCCAGTCACTGAATCAATCCACCTCATAGAGGGCCTTCCTCTCCTGCGCCGTCCCTCCACCCTTCCAAGAATGACGTCCCTCTCCAAGGACCGGTCTCTTCTCACAACATGTTCAAAGTATGTTAGATGGAGCCTCAGAATCCTTGCCTCCAAGGAGCCACCCAGTTTAATCCTTTCCAGGACAAATCTGTTTGTTTTCCAAGCAGTCCATGGTATTCTCAATACTCTTCTCCAGCACCACAGCCCAAAGGCATCAATTCTCCTTCTATCCTCCTTGGTCATTGTCCAACTCTCTGATGCATAAAAAGTGATTGGGAAGACCAAAGCCTGTATCAAACGCACCTTAGTCTCCAGAGAGACACCATTGCTCTTCAATACTTTGGAGAGGTCCCTAACAGCAGACTTTCCCATGGCAATGCGCCTTTTGATTTCCTGGCTGCTGGTGCCAAGACTGTTGATTATGGAGCCAAGCAAACTAAAGCTGTGTACAATCTCAGTCTCTTCACCATCCATCCTGATGCTGCCAATTGGTCCAGTGGTAAGAATCTTTGTCTTCTTGACATTGAGCCTCAATCCATACTGTAGGCTGCAGTCCTTGAGACTCTGCAGCAGGCGCTTAAGGTCCTCTTCAGTTTCAGCAAGCAGGGTTGTGTCATCCACGTAATGCAGGTTGTTGATAAATCGTCCACCAATCTTGACCCCACATTTCTCCTCATAGAGCCCAGCCTCCCGGATAATCTGTTCTGCATATAGGTTGAAAAGGTATGGAGATAGGATGCATCCCTGGCGTACGTCCTTCCCAATTTTGAACCATGCAGTGTTCCCTTGCTCTGTTCTGATGACTGCCTCCTGGTCCAAGTATAAGTTTCGCATTAGAATGATCAAGTTCCTGGGATTCCCATTCTTCTCAGAGTCAGCCATAGTTTGTTATGATCTACACAGTCAAACGCCTTTGCACAGTCAATGAAACACAGATAGACATTCCTCTGGTATTCCCTGCTTTCAGCCAAGATCCATCTAACATCAGCTACAATATCTCTAGTACCACGACCCCTTCTGAAACCAGCCTGGACTTCTGGTAGTTCTCTGTTGATGTGCTGTTCCAGTCGTTTTTGGGTAATTTTCAGTAAAATCTTGCTTGCATGTGAAATCAGTGAGATTGTTCTGTAGTTTCCACATTCAGTTGGGTCACCTTTCTTTGGGATAGGAACAAATATCGATCTCTTCCAGTCAGTTGGCCAAGTGATCCTTCTCCAGATTTCTTGGCACAACTTGTTGAGCACGTCCAGGGCAGCATCTGTTAACTGAAGTATGTCAATTCGTATACCATCTATTCCTGGAGCCTAATTTTTTGCCATTTCCTTCAAAGCAGCGTGAACTTCTTCTTTCATCACCATAGGCTCTTGCTAATATGTTGTTTCATGAAATTCTTCTGTGTCTTCCAATTCCTTTCGATACAGTGACTCAGTATACTCCTTCCATCTTCTTTTAATACTTCCGGGATCATTTAACATTCTGCCGAAAGCATCCTTGATTATAGCAACTCGAGGTTTGAATTTGTTCTTCAGTTCCTTGAGCTTAAGATATGCTGAGCGAGTCCGGCCCTTTTGATTTTCTGACTCCAACTCCTTGCAAGGGTATTATTAATTGTGAATCTAAGTAAGATGAAGTAGTTGACCATTTAGACACTTTCTCTGTCTATCATGATGTTACCTATTGGTTCAGTGGTCAGAATTTTTGTTTTCTTGAATAAAAAGGAGAGAAGAATAACTGATGCCTTTGAGCTGTGGTGTTGGAGAAGAGCACTGTACATTACATAGACTACTAAAAGAACAAACAAATATGTCTTGGACAAAGTGCAGCCTGAGGGCTTCTTGGAGGCAAAGATTATAAAGCTTTGTCTCACATACTTCAGGCATATTGCTAGGAGAGGCTATTCTTGAGAGAGGGACATGGTGCTTGGAAAAGTGGAGGGTCGGCAAAAGAGAGGAAGACCCTCAACCAGACAGTGACTGCTGTAATCGGCTCGGATACGTCGGTGATGATGAGAACAGTACAGAACAGCACAAGGTGTAGATCTTTTTTTTCCACGGGGTCCCTATGGTCTGTACTGAACTCAAAGGCACCTAATCACAATCTCTAAGAGAAGAACCAAACTTGGCGATATTATCATAAGTCTAGTAGTTACAATTAGTCCGTTTTGTTGCATGCTGCTGAGTCAGCTCATTCTCGTGTTGACCTCGAGTACAACAGAATGGAATATTGGACATCTCATGATCTTTCCTACATAACAATCTACTGGTACAGTCACTGTATATTTCTTTTTTAAAAAAAATTATTTATTACTCTTTATTTTTTTCTGTTCTTTTTTACCACCCCCTCTCCAGTAGAAATGTTTCCCCCATAAGTGTGAGTGATCATCACAGAGCTTCTGTTTCCATCACTTTTCCCATTTCTTCAGCTGTCTTGGGCAGCTCCCAGGAGCTCTTTCGGTCACATTATCAGAGCCTCCGATAAGCATTGGGACTAGAAGCCACGTTGATGTTGAGCAAAGCAGCCAGGGCCCGTGTAATCACCCAAATGAACATCTGGTTCCTTGGCCAATGATGAGCTTCTTGACTCCTTTACAAGCCCAGTTTTGACAGGTGGTGAGGTTACTTTTAAAAAAGGAGATAACCTTTCTCCAAAGAGTGAATTACTAAATATCCCAAAGAGAAGCCGCAGGACAATACCACTTCCCAGAACTCTTGGAAGTACCACACGCTAAAGCCACACTAGCCTTAACCTAGGTCCTCTTTTGGCAGAATTGAACCTTTATGAGGGGATATTTTGATCTCATTTAGGAATCTACATGCCACGGCACATCACAGACCTAACACATGATCTAGAAGATTATTAACTCGAAACCCCTTTCCTTCTAGCTGATGGGTTTTTTTCTTTACATTAGTTTATTTACAAAATTCTTCAAGATCGCTCCTCCTTTGGAGCTCATCTTCCAGTACTGCGCTGAACATTGCTTTGTTGTGACCAATAAATTTTTGCTGGATAATTCTTTAGAAATAGATTACTAGACCTTTATTCTTAGCCTTCATCTTGAAGCCCCCCCCCACCCCAAACGTGTTCACCATAGATGACCCTTGCTGGATTTGCAACACTGAAGGGCATAGCTTCCATTGACAAAGTAGCACACAACCGACCACTGTAGGACTCATTGACAGTTAAGTAGTCGAAAGTAGCCAGTAGAAATATCTGTATCATCACATTTATGTCACTATAACATAGGCTATGCATCAGAGAGTTGGACAGTGAATAGGGATGATAGAAAGAGAATTGATGCCTTTGAGCTGTGGTGCTAGAGAAGAGTGTTGAATAAACCAGGGACTGCTAGGAGAACAAACAGGTTTGTCCTGGAGAAGGTGCAGCTGGAATGCTTCTTGGAGTCAAGGATTCTGAAGCTTCATCTGACATACTTTGGGCATGTTGCAAGGAGGGACTGGCCCTTGGAGAGGGACATCATGTTTGGCAGAGTGGAGGGATGGCACAGGAGAGGAAGACCTTCGATGAGATGGATTGATTCTGTGAGTGGAGTGGTGGGAATGAGTGAGTCTGAGATGGCGAAGTTGGCACAGGATAGAACAGCATTTAGGGCTCTTGTACATAGGGTCTCTATGAGTCGCAAGCGACTCAATGGCACATACCAACAACAACAACATAGACTTCATTTATATAAAATCTGCATATGCTTGTTCAATTGAGACGTGATCGAAGGAGGAATATAAAAACAAGGGAAAGTAGACAACACCATACTTGTGGGCAAGGCTTTAGACTGCTTGCCCTGACCTCTCTTCACAGCCAGGCTATGCACAATTTTCCTCTGTAATAAGGGGAGAAACTCGGTCCTGAGTCACCTGGCTAGTCACATTGCACAGTGAGAGGGTGGCTGGTGCATTTGGAATGATTTTATATGCAATAAAATACTCCAAAATTAGAGCAGTACTTCAATCTCGGGATCGTTTTCTTCCAGGCATATTAAAAAATTACGTGCCCTGTTGTTTGTACAAACAGGCAAAGAAAATACCCCAAATCATTCCATGTGGTTAAGGATTTATGATATGTGCAGCCAGATAAACATTTCCTGCTTATAAATAAAAAAAAAAATGAGGGAACACACACACACACACACACACACACACACACACACTCCAAAAACCTATGCAGGCAACTTCCAAATTGCTATTACAACGCAATGCGGTAGTTTAACTCAATTTAGTAACTAAGTCAATGTTGTGGCAAGCCATCAAGTGAAAGCCTTATTAAAATCCCAGTGGCTCTGGAGTGTCTGAGGTGGGGAAGAAAGGTTAAACTGCATATCCAGGACTGAAGGGGGCTGAGAGGCTGCAGAGCCCAATTAAACCTTCAGCATGGCGGGGCCTCATAAACACTTGCTAGGCTATTCCCCTCGGAACACGCTCGAGGCAGCTCGAGTGAGCACGAGGCGAGACCCTTTCATGCAGAGTCGGAGAGTGCGCTGGGGTCTGGCCGAGGCCTCCTGGGCGAGGGGGGCGACTCCCTCTCTATTAATCATCATCTCGCTCCCAACACCTGGGACTGACTCCAACTCCCTAGGTTGCTATATTGACAATATTCCCTGTTGATTTCCTCATTTTCTCAGCCCAGGCGAGACTGACCTCTTTAAAATTCTTTATAAACGTCAGTAATTGCCGCATCCAACTTCAATTCATTACTTTCCCAGGCCTCATGTATTTTGATGATATGAAAGTTGACCGCATTTACATGCAAATTGAAGTTTTATATTAATAAGGGCCAGTGAAAGGAGATCGCACGGTAATTCTCCATTATGACTTTTAAATACATTTGCCCATGTCTGGGCTGGCATTAGCATGGTCAGACCATGAGGAAATCATGTTGGTCTGATTGCAATTTTGTTTTCCAATTGAAAGTACAATTTCATCAGGTTTCCCTGTCATTTCTAATAATGACTTAAGTTCACTTGCCAAATGGGAGAATTTCTCCAGCCTTCGGACGGGCTGCGAAACAGGTGAGCCGACAGCTGCTTTTGTGAGAAGTGCTTCATTATGGGGGCTTGGCGACCGTCAACCCCATCAGGCCCCTCCGCTGACGGGAGCGAAATTACCCGCGCTGTCTGCACTGGAAGAGTCAGCATCTTAAGCACATTAACTTTTACTGTGAAACTTTGAACTCCAGCAGTGCATTTTCTAGAATATTCTTAAATGTCACAATCAGTGGCTGCTTAACCCTCAGGATGGCAAGTTCGGTGGTTCCCATTCTATTCCACAGATCTGTGTTCTGTGGTGTCACCCTGCATCCAAGTTAATCCCAGGGCACCTCACAGCAACAACAACAGTGTTAAGACTAGGTAATAACCCCCCCCCACACACACACCTTAAAGTAAATTATGTGCATAAATTGGAACAATCTTCTATTCAGTGTTATAATTAAAGCTCTGACATCTGCACTCTCATTTAAACAAACAGGTTTTCAGTAGCTATTTTCCTGACTTAAAACAAAACAAAGAATCAAACTCATTGCCATTAAGTCTATCCCTCTTCTGGGGACACCCTGAGTAGCACGAGAGAGCACTGCATTATAGAGTTTTCTTCTTGTGGCTCTTAGGTGTGAACGAGTCGAGAATGACTCACAGGGACCCTGTGAACAGCTCTGAACCCGGTCTTAGCCTGTGTCATATTTGAGCCCTTTGTGAAACTGTGTCAATCCTTGTGATTTGTGTCTCCTAGAGTTTCATTAGCTGTCTAAAGGAGACAATTAGATCGCTAGATCTATCTTTCCTGGCTGTGCTAGGTGGGCTCAAACTGCTGAATTTAAAGTTGTATTTTGTGCTACCAAGTTGGCTTTGACTCCTAACAGCCATGTGTGCATCAGATAGACACTGCTCTCAATTCTGTGCTGTCCTTATAACCTCTGCTGAGCAGCAGTAAGCGTCTTTGGACAGCCCTCTGCTTTGCCAAGAATAATGTTTTGGTCCAGGACCTGGTCTCTTCTGATCATGTGTCCAAAGTATGTGAGACCAAATACAACATTTGCTAATCTTTGGGATGTTGGAACTGAGTCACGGATGGCTCTCCAGCAGGTTTTCAGAGGCTGTAAATTACCTGAGAGGAGATTGTCCACTTTCCTCCAGTGGAACATCTCATATATATGAATGTAACTCCTTATCCTCTAGGCCTCAAGAGCCCCCTGTAACCCTTTGGTTATTATGTGTTGTCAAGTTGGAAAGGACACATTGCTGACCGACTGTCCAGTTAGTTGTCAGAGACAGTAGATCACATAGGAGGAAATTGTCCATCCTTCTCCTGCAGAGCAGCTGGTGGATTTGAACTGTGCCTTTCTGAGATTGCAGCACAGTCTCTTACCACTAGTCTACCAGAGCTTTCTTAGACCTTTTGATAAACAAAAAGAAAACCCACGTTGCTACTGAATCTGTTCTAGCTCTAACTATGCTGAGAGAAAGGATAGAAAGGCTTTACAGGGTTTCTAGGGTTGTAAATATTTCTGGAATCATGAGCCACTCATCTTTCTCTAGCAGTGCCTGGTGGATTGGAACCACTGACCTCTTGGTTAGTAGCTAAGTGCTTAATAACTCCATCATCGGGGCCCTTTGCTGAGAGAAAACCATCTGTGTCAGTTCTCATTAACTGTAATGCGGAGTTTATGCTTACTATTCACACAAATGAACCAAAATGCTAAGAGCAAAGTAGCGGTAAAAGCAAAATGCTAAAAGCAAAGTAGTGGTAAACTACTAGTGAAGTACGTTAACAAACAAGAAAATCTGCTTAAATGAATGAGTACGTGATCACCTTCGGGGCCGTGGGGATTGCAGCACAGCTTCTTGCCACTAGGCCACTAGTGACTGAGCTTCGCCTGTGACTTTGTAATGATAATTTAACGTCTTCATGCTTTAGTATAAAAAAGCACACATGCATAAACCCCCCAATACACCCAGAAGTAAACAAGTAAACAAACAAAAAGCAAAAGCTACTTAAGCAAACAAAAGCCAAATCATTGTTGCTAGTTGGCTTTATGTCGTAGTTACCCTTCGAGACTGAGCAGAAATGTCCCAGTAGGTTTCTAATGTGATAAAAATTTTCAGGAAAGCAGATTATCTCATTTTTCTCCTCCAAAGCGCCTGGTAGATCTGAACCACCACCAGCCTCCTGGTGAGGTGCCCAACACTCATTCCAATGTGCCACACAGACATCTGGAAATTGTAAGAGAGGGGTTTGGTCATCTTTAACTTTCCTTTCAGTCCACTGGTTTAAAAGTTTATACCGACACCAACATTTCTTTCTTAGTATGTAATGATGGTGGCACTAGGGAGTTCTCTGGGAGGACATTTACCTTTGCCCAGTAGAAGGCCACTTGCTATCCTAGACATGCTTTCTTCTGTCAAACAGGCTTAGCACAAGTCACTAGATTTAGATAACAAAATATCTTTATCAGCATGCTGTTTTGAATACACTCACCTTTTGTCTTGTCTTATCTCAGAGTAGATAAAACACTGAGAAAGGCCATGAGGTCTCTAACAGGACCATTGTCAGGGACCACTACCTCTCACAAAGATTTGCCTAGAGAATGGTCAGAATTAACACCTTCCATTATCAATTCTCCCTTTAGTAGTTTATAGATAAGTTCTCTGCAGTTTAGAAATAAGCTCAAGTTTCAAAGAAAGCCAATTATAAGCACAAATAAAGGCTGTCTCCTTCAAAGACAAGAGATTGCTGGCCAGCTCACTAGTTTCTAGTTTCAAAGCTAGGTTGACTTGTATTTAAGACTTTTTTTGGATTTTTGGGTTTTGTTTTTTTAAAAGTAATCTTAATCATAGCAGAACACTCCAAAAGAAATCACAGATTGAACCATGGCAATGACACTTGACCTGGGGAAAGACAGAGTCTTGTGCAAAGAGAGTATTTATTGCTCACTGATTTTCTTTGATGATTGATGTTCTACTGAGGGTCATTTTGAGTTACTGAATGCAAAGGGTGCTCTCTGATGCTCACTCTGGCGTAGGACAGATGGGTGCCTGTGGATTTTGTGACTCAGAGAGGACCTTGACTTTGTTTCCTACCACTAATCCCTATGGAAGTATGATAAAAACGACAGATTATTTTTGTCCCAGAAAAACCTTCACAATATATTTTAGATACAATTCAGAAAGTGTGGTAGGCAGAATAATGGTCCAAGGATTACTAATTCTGTCAAAAAGACAAAGAAGTCTGCCTTGGAAGAAGTTTAGCCGGAATGTTCTTTAGAAGCAAAGATGAGGAGATTTTGTCTCACCTGCTTTGGATGTGTTATGCAGAGGGGCCAGTCTCCAAAGAGAAAGACATCATGATAGGTAAAGTAGAAGGTTAGTGAAAAAGAAGACTCAAAGAGAGGGACTGTTACAGTGACTCCAGCCGGGGACAAAACCACAGCAGAGATTGTAAAAATGGCACGAAACTGGGCAGGATTTCGTTCTGTTGTGTGTAGGATCACTCTGAGTCCAGATCTGCTTGAGAACATTTAACAACAACAGCAGCAACAGCAAATCAATCACAGTACAGTGGGTGATATAGTGGGACAAACATTTGGATACTAAAGGAAGATTTGAACACATCCACTACCTTTTGGAAGAAAGATGAGGTGATCTGATTCCAGAAAGATTTGAAAGCCTCTGGAACCCTCTGATGAAATTCCACTCTGTCTTATAGGTCAGAAACGATTTGACAACAGCAGGTTAGGTCAATCTTAGCACCTGTGACTGTTACAGGTTACATGGCGAAGGAAAATTGAAGTTCAAGTGTCAATTCAAGTTGCTGATCAGCTGACCTTCAAATGGAGACATTGTCCTGGATTTTTGAGAGCTATCCAATGGAGCCACAAAGGTCTTTAAGCAGAAGGGAATCAGAGAGAGACGGGAAGATGGAAGCAACTTAGAATGATGAGGCTTGGAAATGACTTGATCTTACACTGATGACTTTGAAAAGGATGAGGACAGTCCTGGGACAAGAGAGGCAAGCAGTGGTTGTGGTTGTGGTGTGGTTGTTGCTATGTGTCTTTCAGTTAACTCTGACTCCCAGTGATCTTATATGCAACAGAGCAAACCATGTCTTGTCCTGTGTTATCTTTACAATCTACTGTGTGCAAACCAATTATCACAGTCACTGTGTATATCCATCTAATTGAGAGCCTTCTTTTACTTAATCAAAAAGGCTATATCTTTGTCCAGGGACTGGCACTCCTGATAACATGCTCAAAGTATATGAAAAGAAGCATTGAGAGTCATTCAATAAGTATTTTCTTCAGTCCCAAATAAGGCATGGATGTGTTGAGGCTTCACAAAAGTAAAAGAGAGGAGGGCATGATAAAGTCAATGCCAAGAGCATTACAAGTCTTTGACATTGAAGCCATAGCAGTGTGCTTGCTGCAGACAGACTACTATTAGTACCTTCGTGACAACAACTATGCTAAATACATCATAAACCATCTTCAGTATATGTTGACATTTTTTCAGTAATCATGAAGAGATTGCTAATTCTTCCTAAGTATTTTCTCTTTCTTTCTATTTCTGTTGTAGTTAGGTGCCTTCCAGTGGACTGCAATTTTATAATGATCCTTTGAACAACAGATTGAAACCTTGCCTTAAACTGCATTAGAATAATAATATCTACGATGCTCAGCCCAATGTTGCAATCACTGTGGCAATCCTTCTCATTGAGGGTCTTCCTCTCTGTCCATGACCCTTTCTATTTCCTAGCATGACGTCTTTTCCAATTGTTGACATCTACTGACAACATGTCCCAAGTATTATGAGACAAAGTTTCATCATCCTTGCCTCTAAGGATGCGTTAAGGAGCACCTATGTTGGACTTCTTCAAAGAGGGGTTTCTTGGTTCTTTTGACAGTCTGTGGTCTCTCCAATCTGCTGTTTATTGTTGCAGGTAAGTGTCACCGAGTCGGCTAAGACATAAAGTCACTCTATGAACAACAGATCTGAAACGGACCTGATCCTGTGTCATCCACACCATCTCTGATAGGCTCAAGTCTATTACTATAGTTACCGTATCAATCCTTTTTTTGAGTCTTCCACTCTTTCTCTGTCTCTTCTCCTTTCCCAGTATAATTATCTTTTTTCAAAGACTGACTCTACCTAACAATATCCCCAAAGTATGAGAAATGAAGTTTCACTACCCTCCAAGACACACTTGTTTTATTCTGTCAGTAGTCCATGGGATCTTTTTCTTCTTCTGCCCACCTTAGTCATTGTTCAACTTTCAGCTACGTTTGGATTAGGCACACTTTAGCCTTTGAATTGATCTTGTTACTCTTTAGCGCTGGGAAGAGGTTCTCGACAGTAGATTTTCCCAATGTAACATGTCTTTTGATTTCTTTTTCCCCACCTTTGAAAATGGTAGGATAATGTATTTAATCATTTATTAATGAATCAGACAGTGTTAAATGTTAGAAGTAAAATGATGTTTGAAATCTAGCTCAGATCTTACATGTACAGTTTAATAAAGAAAAGACACTTCTGTATTTTTTTACTATGATTTTACTAAAAACTTACAAAAATTAGTTTTTACTCATTCATTCATACACATGTCCTCCTCTGTCCCTCCTCCTATTCAATTTATAGTGCATGTCTTGTTCCAGAATGGTAAATGTCATGTGCATGATATACACTCTTCATTCCTTTTAGATAGTCCTTACCTTCCTAGTCCAGTGCAATGTTCATTATCTATCCATACTTTTCCTGTTTACCCTCTATCACTTCTCATCCATCCTATGTTTATAACAGTAGTCCTTGGAGAGGGACATCTTGTTTGGGAGAGTGGAGTGACGGCGCAGGAGAGGAAGACCCTCAATGAGATGGATCAATTCTGTGATTGGGGTTGTGGGAGTGAGTGTGTCAGAGATGGCAAGGTTGACACAGGACAGAGCAGCGTTTAGGGCTCTTGTACATGTTGACGGAACATAACAACAACAACAGTCATATTCAGTGTTTGTCTTTTTGTGACTGAGATATCTCACTTAGTATAATGTCTTTGAGACTCATCCATATTGCATAGTGTTTTATGTATTGTTTTTTATTTTTTTGTTACTTTTTTATTCCCTTGTGATTTTATTGGTTTGTATACAATCATTCATATACATTGTGCTTCATTCATTTCGAGTTTTATATAATCGTACATATACATTATATTTTATATAATTAATTATTATTGATCTATGCCTATTACAAACTCGATAGTTAGGGACCTTTCCAAATTATTGAGGAGTAAGGATGTCAGTTTGATGACTAATACATGCCTGATTCAGTCTTTCTGATGACTTGCTGTACATCTGAGAGCTGGACAATAAATAAGGATGACAGAAGAAGAATTGTTAACTCTGAAATTTGGTGTTGGGGAAAAGAACTGAAAAGTCCATGGAATTCTAAAAGAACAAATAAATTATGTCTTGGAGAGGGTGCAGCCAGAGGGCTCTTTGGAGGCAAGGATGATGAGGCTTTGCCTCACATACTTCAGGCATGTTGCTAGGAGGGCCTATTCCTTGGAGAGGAGCATGATGCTCGGAAGGGTGGAGGGCTGGCAAAGGAGAGGAAGACCCTCAGCCAGGTAGATGGTATGGTATCTAATATGGTAACTAGTGTCTCAGGAAGTGTGAAGATGCACAGGATAAAATAAGGTTCAGATCTGTGGTTTGCAGGGTCTCTATGGGTCATATTCAACTTGAAGGCACCTAACAAAAACAACGTGTCTATTACTAGTCCATCTTTTCAAGTGATCATGGAATCTTTCCTGTTCCTTCACCCTCCTATCTGCCCATGAATTTTTGTTATTCTAGTGATTTCCCTATTTCCTCCTTTCTACCCCCTTCTCGTATCCCTCCTCCTCCTTTTGGACATTTATGCACAACTGGCTCAGATATCCTTCTATTTTTACACTAATTGCCTTATGCAGTATTCATCCTTCTGAAACTGAGCTAGTTCTCTCAAAATTATGCTCTTTAGACTCTTCCATGTCATATAGAGTTTCATGAATTCATTGTTCTTTAGTTTTGCACAGCACTCCACTGTGTGAATGTACAATGATTTCTCAATCCATTCATTTGGTTTTTTGTTCTCATTTTCTTGCTACTGTGAATAACACTGGATGAACATAAATGTACATGTCTCAATTCATGTCTCAGTTCTGATTTCCCGAGATATATTCCTAGCTGTGGAATAGCTGGGTCAAATGGGATTTCTATGTTCAGCTTTTTGAGAAAACACCAAACTGCCTTCCTGTTTGGTTGTACCATTTTACAGTCTCACCAGCACAGCTTAGCAGTGCCAATCTCTCTGAATTTTCTCCAACATTTATAATTTGCTGTCCTGTTAAACTTTTCTACTGCTACTAGATTGAGATGGTAACTCATTGTTGTTTTGATTTGAATCTCTCAGAATGCCAGTGATTTTGAACTTTTTTTTCATGCCTGTTGGACACACTAATGTCTTTGTGAGTCTTTTCATGTCTTGTCTGTTTTGTTTTCAAGTTACCAGTTGTTGTTTTTTTTTTTTTCTTGTGAAAGTCCTGAGTTTTATTCTGTAAACTTCAGTTGTGAGAACTTTGGAATCCATTGTTTTTCAGTGCTGTGTGATATCTCATTATGCATGTGAATCACAGTTTTTCTGTCTCTTCATTTGTTGATGAGTACATGGACTGCTTCCGTTTCTTTGTTATTGTGAATGATGCTTCAATAAGCAGAGGAGTGAATACCATTGTGTGTGTCACAGTTCTGATTTCTTTAGGGCATATTCCTGGTAGTGGGGTATTGTTGTTGTTGTGTACCATTGAATCAGGACCCTGGTTGTACCACCAGCAGGTTTTCAGAGGCAGTTAATCACATGGGAGGTGACTGATAGCTGGGAAAAAATGGTATTTCTATTTTCAAGTTTTTATAAGTTTACAATCCCAACAGCAATATGTTGCAATTCTTCCCACAAATCATTATGATACCTGACACACCAGTGACACAGTGTTCAGCATTGCAGCAACCCCAAGTTACTTCAGTACAGCAAACTGAAACATCGTGTTGTACCACTTAGAAGGATGTTCTTCCCAAACACAACTAAAACCTGGGCCTGAAGGTTGCAGGTACAAGGGCCCAAGAGACTTGTAAATACAAAGTCTGCCCACCAGGTCTTAACTGAATTCAAGAGACTTCCAGCCCACAGTTGATTGTTAGCTATATCCAGCAAATCCCATCAGCTAACCACACACACACACACACACACACACACACACACACACACACACTGACTTGGTGCAAAGGACATGTGTAAGCATTTCTATTCTTCCTGAGATTCAACAAAGACAATGGCATCATTTACACAACACAAGTTGTTCATGTGTTTTCCTCTTCTGATGCTATATTCTTCTTAGAATCTAACTTAGTGAATGATTTGTTCAGCACATAGATTGTATAGGTGTGGAGAAAGGATACAACCCTGATGCATACCTTTCTTGTTTTTAAACCATGCAGTGCTCTCTTGCTGTGTTGGACAATAAGGTCTCGGTGTAGGAATAGATTTCCTATGAGCATAATTACGTGTTATGGGATTCCATTCTTCTCAATGTTAACCATAGTTTCTTATGATTCATACAGCCAAATGCTTTTGCATAGGCAATAAAACATAAAATAAACCTTCTTCTGGTATTGCCATCATCCATGATCTGCCTGACATTAGCAATGATATCCCTGGTGACATTGCGTCTTCTAAAACCAATTTGAAATTTTGAGATTTATCTGTCAATGTACTTTTCTAGCCATATTTTGGTGCTCTTCTTTAATATTTAGTTGCATAGGATGTGAATCCTATTGTTTAGTAGTTTGTACATTCTATTGCATTGCCTTTCTTGGGAATGAGACAAATACAGATCACTTCCAGACAGTTAACCAAGCAACTGTCCTCCAAATTACTTGGTATAGACTAGTGAGCTCATCCAGGGCTGCATCTGTTATTTAAAATACGTGAATTTGTTTGCCATCAATTTCTTATTTTTTTTTCTAGTGCCTTTAGTACAGCTTGAACTTTTTTCTCCATTACCATTGACTCTTTTTTTGGATGAGTCATCATGAAATTTTTCTATGTCAGTGACTTTTGTTGTTGCTGTTGTTGATAGACCGAATCTGTGTCTTCATTCCTTCCATCTCCTTTTCATGTTTCCTGGACCATTAAAGATTTTGCTCATAGGATATGGGAAGCCAATACTAAATATTTGTAATAAACTGAATGCTGTTTCAGGATGTGGGGGAGGCAGCGTTCAAGCTAGAGTTCACCCTGAGGCACTAAGGCAATCCTTAAGGGTTTACCAGATTCTTGCATTTGCTATTCCCTCCCTCCCAAGTCAAGCAGAAGGTTTTCAATAGAAAGAGCTTGGCTTCATTTGCATTGAATTCTCTTTGTGATTTACTTCCAGGTAATTTTCAATAAAGATACAGAGAAGCTTGGCTTGAGGTCTTCAGTGGAGAACTGCTGGCCCCTATCTGCTCTATCTCATTCCTGGCTGTTTGTCTCTTCATTATGCAATTTGCGAAGCCTGTTCTCCCCTTTTTATTCTCCTGGTCCAGTTCTTTGCATATTTTAGTATAATACTTAGTTTCATCTTCTTGAACTGCCCTTTGAAATCTCTAGTTCACCAAATTTACTTCAGCATTTTATCTCTTTCCTTTGGCTTCTCAACACTCTAGAACAATTTTATGAATCTTTCCTACCTCCACTTTGATTTCCTCCCTCTCCTTCTGTATTTTTAATGATCTTTTGCTCTCTTTGTGATTAATATCTTTGATTTCATCCCATAATTCATTTGGTTTGATCATTAGTGTTCAATGCCTCAAATCTACTCTGGAGATTATTTAAAGATTATTTAAAATTCAGATAGACACAAGATTGTATCTTAGTTCATACATACACCTCTGCTAGTCTTGGGAGATCTGTTGTCTTAGTGATAAAGAATTGGGCTGCCAACCCAAAGTATGCGGTCCAAATCCACCAGCTTCCCTATGGGATAAAGGTGGACAATCTCCTTCCACACAACTTACTGCTTCTTAAAACCCACTGGAGAGTCTGCTGTGCATCAGTTCCTACAATGTTAGCCACAACTTGTTATGATCCACACAATCAAATGTCTTTGCCTAATCAATAAAATATAAACAGACACTCTTCTGGTATTCCTTATTTTCAGCCATGATCCATCTGACATCAGCAATGACATCCCTAGTACTATGGCCTCTTCTTTGGAAGCAGCAGTGGCATCCACTCCCTAAACAACATGTCTCCAAAAACTCTTAAGAACTTTGATGAATGTCGATAGTTATAGAAAAGCTTCAGGCCTTTTGTTCATAGGGTCACTATGAGTCTGACTTGAAGGCAATCAAAATAACAACAAAACTTTGAGTTTATATAACAATAATAATAAGTTTGAGTTTATATAACAACAACAATTGCCTATCTTAGAGGTACTGGCAGTGAGACTTTATCTCACAGACTTTAGACAAGTTATCAGGATAGGCTGGTTGTTAGCAAAGGATATCATGCTTTGAAAAGTAAAAGGTCAGTAAAGAGAAGAATAAACTCAAAGATTACGCAGAGACTGAATAATGAGCAAAACACTGCAGAGATAGTGAAGGTGTCACAGGGTCAGCAAGGTTGTGATCTGTTTTACATAAGTTCATTATGAATCAGAGGTGACCTAGGAACTTACAACAACATCATGAGCAGATACATTTCAACACATTTTTTTATTGATTCATGGTGACACTATGAACAACAGAACAAACCAATGTCTCACCCTGTTTCCTCCTCACTATTAGGTCATGTTTGTCAATCCATCATTGCTCTGATGTCCTTCTCCAAGACTATCTAAACATTTTGCTTTTACTTCTTCCCAGACAGACCCTTTGCTCTTCTTGTAGTCCATGGGGTATTCATTACTAACCTGCTTTAACTCTGAAATGACTGATTTGTTTTTCTTGACTTTTCCATTACCAAAGTCTGCACCACAGAGGCACATAGGCCTGCTGGCCTGGATCCTTGGGCTCTTCCCTGTTGGAATCACTGTCCCTGCATTTGCTCTCTCCACCACCTCTCAGGAACTAGGCCTGACTCTACAGTGTCAACAACGACTTCAGTATCCACGCAGGCCCTGGAGATTCCACTGCTACATTCAAGGTCCACAGTGCGCTGCTCTCCCGACAACATTTCAGTTTAAACACAGCCTCACCGCAGCAGAGCCACATCTCATACTGAGGCCTTTGTAGGAGACAGGGAGAAGGAGGAGCCATATGGAAGGGAAACGTATTAGCACCAGGTCAGAGGGGTGAAGCAGTGGAAGTAAGGAAATGCACGAGAGATTTGGCCGGGAAAGGGCAGGGCATCTTGGGGAGGCGTGAAGGGCCTCAGGTGAAGAGAAGTCTTTTTTTTTTTTTTACTTGTAATGTTTGCATACATGGTTTTTTTCACACAGTATTTTCCCCTTTCCTTTTCCCAGCCCCCCTCCACCCATCAAATTGTGTGACCCTATGATTAAAACCCACTCTTCCACTCCCCCACCCATCCTCACGAACTGTCACTTAGAGTCTGATGGCATTATCACCAACACATGGCTACAAGACCTTGCTCTCAGCTCTAGCCTCTCCTTTTACTCTGGGTGTTGTTAGGGAGGAAACTCCCGTGAGTGTCCTCTCTTATGGAGATTTTCCACTTTCCTTCCTGATTCCAGCTCTCCGGCACAACCCCCAGGAAGTTCCTCTCTGCAACACAGTTGTGCCTTCCAGTTGTGCTCATTGGTTCTGACAGACTGTTGGGCCGGGATATAGAAATAATCTTTTCTTTGTTTGTCTTATCGGCTCTTCAGCCTCGGCAATTTACAGCCCAGTAATTTCATTTTAGAAAGAACAACTGTCAGGAAAGTTTCCATTCTTTACAATGAAATGAGAGAAAGGAAATTGATTAAATTTCCAAGTAGAGAGGTACACTCCTTTTCCTCTTCTTTATTTTGTCAATCTTTCTTTTATTTCTTCTTCTCTTGCTGTCCCTCTCTTCTTCTGTTCTTTTAAACCTTGTATGTGAAGTATCAGCAATTCTGGGAACCTCTGCTTTAGGAAAAGTCAGGAAAACTGACCTGCAGGATCACGGTTAGCGTCTCTACATAAAACAATTATGAAGAACAAAACAATTGTAAATATGAAAAACTAGGAAATGGAATGATCTTTGTTTGGGTTCGTTACTGTTAGCTTCCACCAAGTAGCTTCAGCCTATGATGAACTTACATATGACAGAAGGAAAGAGTCTCTAATCCTGCCATCCCTCTAAAACTTGCTATGCTTGAATGCAGTGTTACAGCTATTGTGTCAATCAATTTCCCGGAGTATTGTTCTCATCTTATTTGACTTTCTACTCTCTTGAACAGAATTTTCTAGTGACTGGCTTTTCCTGGCAATGTGCCCAGCATGTACAAGCGGAAGTCTCACAATCCTTGCTTCTCAAAAACATTCTGGTCATGCTTTCTCCAAACTAATTGGAATGTAAAATGTGCAACCAATAAGGAAAGTGCTTTGGCACTTCTCAGAACATTGGGAAGAGGAATAGCCTTTGCTACAGCAATCCCACTACATGCCAAAGACTAAAGAATTCCAACACGAACTGACATACTCACAGTCACGGTTACTGTGGAACTATTTACAACAGTACCGTTTGGAACCAACACAAGTGCCTCCCAACAGACACATGACTAAATAAACTGTGGTACATTCACATGATAGATTATGCGTCACTGAAGAAAGGTAAAAAATTTCTGAAATAATGCACAACATAGATAAAATGAGAACAACTCCAGCTGAGTAGCATAAGTAGGCCACAAAGAAGACAGTAATGGTCCAAAATTACCAATATAAAAGGCAAAGGGAATGTTTACACAGAAATAGAATAAATCTTTGGGCATTAGGAGAAATGAGAAAGGGAAGAACAAAAGTTTTCATGAAAAATGAAAGAATAAAGTTTATTTCCAAATTTTATTGTCATTAAGTTGGAACCGACTTACAGCTACCCTTCATTGGGGGATTGAGGGGATGTGTCAGAGTTTCCCATTTTTCTCCCCCAGAGACACTGGTGAATTTAAACTGAAAGAGATATACAACCTTTAAGCTGTAATGTAACTTTTTACCCATTAGGCCACCTGGACTCCCTACAGTCTAGTGGGAAAAAGATAATACCTCAATTTGTTTGTTCTTCTTACATTTCAAGTCATATTTAATATCCTTCCCTACTAATTGACATATTTCAACAAATAGATACTGCCCTGGATGCACTCACTAAGTTGTGCCAAGAAATCTGAAGGACAACCACCTGGCCAACTGATTGGAAGAGATCTATATTTGTTCCTATTCCAAAGAAAGGTGACACAACAGAATGTGGAAATAAATTATCAAACACTATCATTAATACCACATGCAAGCAAGATTCTGCTCAATATTATACAAAAGCAACTGGAACAACACATCAACAGAGAATTGCCAGTTGTGTAGGTTGGGTTTAGAAGAGGCCGTGATACTAGGGATATGATAGCTAATGCTAGATGGATCTTGACTGAAAGCAGAGAGTACAAGAGGAATGTCTGTGTTTCATTGACTATGCAAAGGCATTTGACTGTTTGGATCACAACAAACTGTGGTTGACTCTGAGAAGATTGGGAATACCAGAACATTTGGTTGTGCTTATGTGAAACCTATATCTGGAACAAGAGGCAGTCATTAGAACAGAGCAAGGAGACACTGCATGGTTCAAAATCAGAAAGGATGTATTCCAGGGATGTGTCCTATTGCCATACCTTTTAAATCTATATGCAGAACAGATTATCCGGGAGGCTGGACACTATGAGGAGAAATGTGGTATCAGGTTTGGAGGGGGACTCATCAACAGTCTGTGTTAGGCAGATGACACAACCCTGCTTGTTGAAACGGAGGAGGACTGGAAGTGATTGCTGCAAAAGGTCAAGTATTGCAGCCTTCAATATGGATTGAAGATCAACACCAAGAAACAAAGATTCTCACCACAGGGTCAATTGGCAGCATCATGGTAGATGGTGAAGAGGTTAAGATCGTTAACAGATTTTGTTTATTTGGCTCCACAATCAACACTTTTGGTACCAGCAGCCAGGAAATCAAGAGACCAATTGCATTGGGAAAGTCTGCTGTCAGAGACCTGTCCAGAGTACTGAAAAGCAACGATATCAGTCTAGAGTCTAGGTGTGCCTGATCCAGGCCATAATCTTCACAATTACTTGTTATGTGTCAGAAAGCTGAACAATGACTTCAGATAATATAAAGAGAATAGATGCCTTTGAGCTGTGGTGCTAGAGAAGAGTATTGAATATACCATGGACTTTCAGGAGAACAAACAGGTTTTTTCTAGAGAGGCTGCTCATTGGAGGCAAAGATTCTGAGGCTTTGTCTGACATACTATGGGCATATTGCAAAAAACTGCTTGGAAGGGTGGAAGGACAGACAGCACAAGAGAGGAAAATCCTTGATGAGAAAGACTCATTCAGTGGCTGGGGTAATGAGGGTAGGTGTGTCAGAGATAATAAGGTTGGCACAGGATAGAGCAGGTTTCAGGGCTGTTGTACATAAGGTCACTATGAGTTGCACGTGACTCGATAGCACACAGTAAGTTCTTCATTTCAATTTCCAGACTTCTCTAATAGTGATGGCCTACCTGATACCACATTGTTTCCAAATGTTGGGGGTTGCTTTGGTTTTGGTTGTGTGTTGTTGTTTTGGTGTTTTTGATGGTGTTTTGTTTGGTTTTTTACAGCAGTTTGCTCTGTTCTAGAAGATAGATCAGCATTTATCACAATGTAGAGAAATATGATTCCTCTATAGATTACAACTTCACAGTCCTACAGTCAGCCTTTGACCATATGTTGACAGCTCCTATCAAGTGACTCAAGCAACGATTTCTATAGACATAATCAATCTGATTTCTGTCAAGTCCATGAGGTGAGGCCC
Source organism: Elephantulus edwardii (assembly GCF_000299155.1). Classification (NCBI taxonomy): domain Eukaryota; kingdom Metazoa; phylum Chordata; class Mammalia; order Macroscelidea; family Macroscelididae; genus Elephantulus; species Elephantulus edwardii. The sequence continues at coordinate 2,465,983 of NW_006399875.1, forward strand.
ATCCTTACAGTTGCATTTTATGTTTTATAAAGGGATTGTCAATGGAAAAATAACTGATTACACAAAGTTCTTTCATTCAATCTCTTGTCTCATTTTCATCATCAGTGCCATATTTTCCAAATACCAGCCCCTCTTATTGATTTCCAAATTTTCAAATCTGGAGGATCTTGACTGAAAATAGAGAATACCAGAAATATGTTTACTTGTGTATTATTGATTATGCAAAGACACTTGATTGTGTGGATAATAACAAATTATGGATAACACTGAGAAGAATGAGAATCTCAGAAAACTTAATTGTACCCATGCAAAACCTATACCTAAATGAAGAAATTGTTTCCTGAATAGAATACAAGAAAATTGCATAGCTTGAAATCTATAAGGGTGGTCATTGTTGCTGTTGTTTGATTTGTTATGTACCATAGAGTCACCTGCAACTCAAGGTGACCATATATAGAACAGCTCTGAATCCTTTTCCTATCCTGAGCCAATATCACTGACTCCAACACACCTACCCCCATGACCCTAGTAACTGTATCAATCCATCTCATCCAGGTCTTCCTTTCTTGTGCTATCCCTCCAATCTTTTGAGCATGATGTCCTTCTACAAGGACTGGTGATGCCTGGCTACTTGCTCAAATTATGTGAGATGAAGCTTCAAAATCCTTGGCTCCAAGGAGAAACTTGGACAGACCTGTAAGTTTTCTTGGTGGTCCATAGTATGTGTGGTTCTCTTTCCTAGCACCACAACTCAAAGGCATCAATCCTTCTTCTATAATCCTTTGTCATTGTCCAGCTCTCTGAAATATAGCAAGTAATTACAAAGATCATGGCCTGGATGAGATGCACCTTAGTCTCTAGACTGACATGTGGTTTCTCAGTACTCTGGAGAAGTCCTTGATAGCAGATTTTCCCAATGTAATTTTTCTTTTGATTTCCTGAGTGATAGTACCAAGAGTGTTGACTGTGGAACAGAGCAAGCTGAAATTGTTATCAACCTCAATCTCTTCTCCATCTATCACAGTGCTACCAATTGGCTCAGAAGTGGGAATCCTTATCTTCTTGATGTTGAGGTGTATTATTTCTTCTTATCCATTGAATCTGTAAATTGAGTACATTGTTCTAATTTCTAGACTCTATAAAGAAGAATGTGGCATCAAGATTGGAGGAAGACTCTGTCTATTATAGTGTAGAAGTTAGGAACCACAAGATATAGAGGCTTAGCTATGTCATTTATGGTTCTTAAGTCCTGGAGCAAATTCCATCTACCACTGGGTTGTTTTACAACTCAGAAGTTCGCATACAAGGGAGAGGTGAAGTAAGGAACTGCTTATGAGGTTTTCCGTCCATTCCAACAACTAAGAAATAGTGAGAAGAGTTGGGACCTCAGAAGGCTTTTAGGACCAATTAGTAGGCTCTGTGTACAGGAGAAAATGAATATACTTACCAGTAATGTTAATGCTCACCCACAGCTCTTCTGGGAGGATCTAAATCGTTGAAGCGTCCTCCTTTGTTTCCAGCTGAGAGCTGGGGCCTGTCAATCCTGTCTGCCATGAGGACCTGATGTGGGCCACCTTGGCCAAGTGTCCATCAGAGCCACACTTAAAGCAAGTGAGTGGGAGCTTTCTCTCTACACCCTTGCCTATCTGTGGCTCTATCTGTGACACTCTGTTCAGCTGCCAAGTAAACAGATTCATCCTGGAGAGGGTTAAACCAGGCTGCCTTGAGGCAAGGATTCTGAGGCTTCATCTGACATACTTTGGACATGCTGTAAGGAGGGACAGGTCCTTGGAGAGGGACATCATGCTTGGGAGGGTGGAGGGACGGCACAAGAGGGGAAGACCCTCTATGAGGTGGATTGATTCAGTGACTGGGGTAATTGGGATGGGTGTATCAGAGACACTGTGATAGGCACAGGACAGAGCAGAGTTCAGGGCTGTTGTACAAAGGATTGCTATGAGTTGCAAGCAACTCGACGGCACATAACAACAACAAGAGATGACACTATCTTGCTTTCAAAAAGTAAGTATGCCTTGAAACACTTATTGAGACAGGTCATAGAATTTCAGCAATATGGATTATATCTCCACATAAAAAAACCCCAAGAATCCTCATAATTGGACCAATGGGCAACATCATGATAGATGGAAAAAAGATTAGAGTAATCAATAATTTTATTTTACAATCAACATCCTTGCTATCAGCAATCAAAAAAATCCAAGGGCATACTACATTTGGAAATCAAATCCAAATGCAATTAATTTGTCTTTTGATCTTTTAGAAATCAGCAATCTCTTTAAAGTTGAAAAGAGGAAGGATATCACTTTCAAGATTAAGTAGTACATACAATAAAAATCACAGTATTTTCAATTGCTTCCTATGCACCTGAGATCGGACAATGAAGAAGGAAAAACACAGAGTGATCAACTTCTTCAAACTGTATCATCAGTGAAGTTTGCTGAAGACACTATGGGCAGCCTGGTAAACCTAACAAATCTATCTTGAGATAAACGCAACAAGGGTGCTCCTTAGAGGTAAGGATGGTGGACTTTACCTCACTCTCTTTGGACATATTACCAGGAGGGGCCAGTCCTGCAGAGAAGACCTCAAGCTGGGAAAGATAGAGGGTCAATGAAAGAGAGGGAGACCCTCCAAAACATGGATATTGACATGGTGAGTGTAACAGCGAGCTTAAGTATGTTACAGACCACAGGGATGGTGCAGGATAGGGCAAGGTTCAGATGGGGTGTTCATAGCGTCGCTACAAATTAAAACTTTCTCAATGGCACCTGACAACAAAAACACGTAAAAAGCGCCAAGCCCAAGGCAGGCAAGGTTTCAATTGCTAGAAAATATTACGCACCCTATGAACCCACACAGTTGATGGCAACTCATAGCAGACCTCTCTCATTTTTGCAAGGTTGCAAAGCTTTTTGGAAGAGAATTCACCTGTCTTTCCCCGGCAAAATCGCAGATGGACTCAAACTTCCAACCTTTTCAATGGCTGCCCATCAAATTGCACACTATACCATTAGGGACCTAACATAGGATCTCTGAAGAAATGAATGTAAATGTGATCCAACTTCATGCTTCTTTTTGCTCAAACTCATATTAGTCTATACTTTTCAAGAATAAATCAGTTTCTTTTAATATAAGGAGGAGATTTGAACTTCCCAAGAGCAGATTATATTTCAACCAAACTTTTCCCACGTGGTGCAAACTCTCCAACTCTTGTTCAAGGTCTAAGATTACAGGCACTTGTGGACTTTGTAAGAGTTACGCACAAATTCTTGCACAGGAAATGTCTAAAATTTTATTTTTAATTATTCATTAGAGGTGCAGAATCATGGTACAATGCACATTTGAGCAAAATTTGCTAATATCCTCGAACAAATCATAAACACCTCACTGGGGGGTCTGCAGTGCCAGCCTCTATCCTAACAGCAATTTTAGTATAATTTTCTGCTGCAAAATAAGCAGTGAGCCCATGGGCATGCTCCTGGTCCTCAGGCTCAGGGCAGGCTCGGCTGTGATATCTTAGTTGTCTCCACCCAAGGGGCAGCTTCTCAGGCTCAGGCTCAAGATTAATCTTCTGCAGTAATGAGAATATACAGGAATCATGGTACAGTTTCACTTTGTTTTTTTTTTGCATTAGTAAAATCTGGCCTCTGTTACAACCTTTGGCCTTGGCTAGGATCTCAATCTATCTGAGCAAAAAGCACATGTTGTTGTTGTTATGTGCCGTCGAGTCGCCTGCAACTCATAGTGACCCT
>NW_006399875.1:2470320-2471034 GCF_000299155.1 Elephantulus edwardii
TTGCAGGCTGCAGTCCTTGACACTCTGCAGCAGGTGCTTCAGGTCCTCCTCAGTTTCAGCAAGCAGGGTTGTGTCATCCGCATAACGCAGATTGTAACCTGTAAAAAGATGGTAAATCTGCAATCAAGTCGTATCATTGCTGTTGAGTTGAAACTGAGGTAGTTAGCCAGTAGTATGCACACAAAAAACACATTTACAATTTTTGTTTAACAAAAAAGACATATAATAGCCTTCATTTATGTGACAGCTATTTGTTGATATATGATTGCTGTCATGTGGTCTGCAGAGTTCAGAAGGTGTAAAGACAAATCTAAACAAACAAGTCCCTGTGGTTGGTGTTTCTGTGCAGAGTGATGGACACCTAGCAGATACACAATATGTAAGGTGATAATAACAGTAACGGAGCATGAAAAGTAGATGAAATCTTGGGAGATTTTGTTTCCATATGCAGTGTGCTGTTGGTGGTACTGTGCCCTCAAGTTCAGAACCAATGCATCACCGACCCTCCTGTGGGTGTTCAGAAGCTGGGAATCACACAGACTGAGATTGCTTCTCTTTATCCTGATAACATCTGTTGGATTTGAGCTGCCTACGCCTAGGGTCTTGGGAGACTTAATGTCAGCTGAACGCATCTCTGGCTTCTTGAGGAGCAGCAGGTATGAGGGCTTCGATCACTTGAGGTGTTCTTTTTGCCCCACGGAGGGGTGGCAGAGC
>NW_006399875.1:2472129-2474400 GCF_000299155.1 Elephantulus edwardii
TTTTTTCGCAGAAGCTAAATGTTACTGGTGACAGTGAATTAGTTTTGGTTTATTCACAGCAAGTTCTGAATGGATAGTTGTACTACCCAAAGATGTCTGTGGCAATTTTCACCCTGAAACAGTTCTGTGTGAGAAAAATGGGCAAACATCTTCAGCGTGATTTATTACCTCAAAAAACTGGCTCGAAAATCAGTTATGAGTCAGTACCAGCACGACGGCAGTGAGACGTGTTCCAAATCTATTGTAACTCACTGTTTTCAAGTCAGTGCTGACTCAGGGACCCTCCATTCCTTTTCCAAGACTATAAAATTTTACAAGAGAAGACTACGTGTCTTTCTCCTATAGAAGTGCTGGTGGATTTGAACTGTTAATATTTTCGTTAGCTGCACAACATTATGTCCACAGATGTATGTTGTTGTTGTTGAGGTTTGCCTTCAAGTTGAGCACGACTTCATGAACAAAAGGCCTGAAGCCCCTCTACAACTATCGACATTTATCAAATCATAGTGTTTCCAGAGGCAAGTTGTTTATCAAGCGGATGCCACTCCTACAGATGTATATGTCTTAGTCATTGAACATATCTACATATCAGATTATATACCAATTAACAATCCATACATTTGCAGGTCAATATATTGATAATATAGAGTTTTGCATTCCAACTCCCTTTTTATGAGTTATTCCTCACAATTAATACAAAGTCATTGCCCTCTGAATGTCTTATCTAAGTTTTCAAGTTACTATTATCAACTTCTTGGCATACCTTGGGGAGCACATCCAGGGCAGTGTCTGTTTGCTGAAATATATAAGTTGGTTCGCTGTGTATTCCTGGAGCTTTGTCTTTTGCCAATTTTTTCAGAGCAACTTGAACTTCTTCCTTCAACACCACAGGCTCTTTTTCATATGTTGTTTCATAAAATTCTTCTGTGTCCACCAATTCCTTTTGGTACAATGACATTTTATATTCTTTCCATCTTCTTTTAATGCTTCCTGGATCATTTACTATTCTGCCGAAAGCATCCTTAAAGTATTACAATTTGTTCTTCAGTCCCTTGAGGTTAAGAAATGCTGAGTGAGTTTGGCCCCTTTGATTTTCTGACTCCTGCTCCTTTCACATTTCATTTTAATACTTTAATTTGTCTTCTGTTCAGCTCCTTAATGTCTTGATTTCTTCCCTTTGCTTTGGCTTCTCAGCACTCTAGGGCAATATTCAGAGTGTCTTACGACATCCACCTTGGTCTTCCTATTCTGTCTTTTTAATGATCCCTGCATTCTTCATAGATGATATTCTTGATATCCTCCCACAGCTCATCTGGTCTCTTTGCTCACTAATGTTCAAAGCCTCAAATCTGTTCCTGAGATGCTTTTGGAATTCAGGTGTCATAGACTCAAGGTAAAATTTTGGTTCCCATGGATTTTATTTTATTTTTCTTAGTTTCAGCGTGCACTTGCATATGAGTAGTTAGTGGTCTGTTCCACCATCAGCTCCTGGTCTGGTTTTCACAGCTGATATCAGGCTTCCCTGGTAAATCTTTCCGCAGATACCATCAATCTGATTCTTATGAACACCATCAGGTGAAATCCATGTGTATAGCCTGCATTTATGTTTATTATAAAACGTATTTGCAATGAATAAGTCATTGATTATGCAAACTTCAATCATTCTATCTCCAGTTTCATTTCTGTCACCAAGTCCATGTTCTAACCACTGATCCTTCTTCTCTGTTCCAAACTTTTGCATTCAGTCACTCATTATTATTAAGACATTTTGATTGCATGTTTTATCAATCTCTGACTGGAAAAGTTGGCAGAAATCTTCTGTTTTCTCCTCTTTGGCTCTGGCTGTCGGTGTGTGTATCTGAATGATAGTGGTATTCACTGGACTTCCTTTTTATACATACGGATATGATCCTGTCACTCATGACATTGTATTTCAAGACAGATCTAGAAATGACTTTTTAAACTATCAAAACAACCCTATTTTTCCTCACTGTTTCATCTCCAGTATAGTAGATCATATGATCGTCTGACTCAAAATGTCCCATTACAGTCAATCTTGTTTTGCCAGTACCTAGTATGTTGATATTTATGTGTCCCATTTCTTTCTTAACAATATCCAATTTTCCTATATTCATGGTTCTCACATTCCATGTTCCAGCCACTAGTGTCTGCTTAAAACTGTTTCTCCTCCTTTGTGTTTCCATACTTGCGGGCTTAGCCTCAGTTGCCATATCTGCTAGTCTAAGTATACTGTATTGTACATAGGCTTTT
>NW_006399875.1:2475954-2477079 GCF_000299155.1 Elephantulus edwardii
GTGAATCAGAGACAATGAGATTGGTACAGGATAAAGTAGGGATTAAGGCTGTTGTACGTAGGGTTGCTATGAGTCCCAGGTGACTCAACGACACATTAAACAACAAAAATTACCAAATTGATCTCATATAGATAAATCTCAAGAGAATAGGAAGTCAAAAGCCAACTTGACAGTGTCTTTCAACAACTACTTGTTTATGTTTTGGGTTTCAGTTCTATGGTCCCTTTCAATAACTGATACCGGAAAGTGTTCAGTACTTTTGTTCTGTCTACTATTTCACTGTGTAGTTCCTGGGGCCTTTAAAATTTGTCAGTGCCAAGTCCTGGTAATAATTGATATGTATCTATCTATAGAAAGATGATGAAAGTAAGTTGGGACTATGAATGGAATGTGTGCTTACTTGTCTGAATTAACAGCTACCCCATTTGCCATAAGATCTGAGTTAGATGGTGTCTGTCTACTGAATAATTTTATGAATCAAAGATTATACATATTTTCTTTTTAGAACACAGTTAGTCTTACACAAATGTGGAGGTAAACGGTACATTTTTTAGTTTTGCTACTGAAGAAAACAATGTTTCTTTCAATTCACTTAGATGTTTTAAGTTTCTCTAAATCATACTCTGAAGGGTTGATCGTTTGGTTGGTTGGTTTTGGGTTTTTGGGTTGGTATTTGTGTGTGTGTGTGTGTGTGTGTGTGTGTGTGATATTATTGTTTTTGTTGTTAGGTGCTGTTGAGTACAACTCACAGTGATTCTAGGAAAACCAGATCTGGACCCTGTCTGAGATGCTTTATGAAATGGAAGAGGAAAAAAAGGTTTCTGGGTAACGTAAATAGATGATGAACTTAACTGCTAACCAAAAGGTTGCCAGTTGGAATCCACACAGAGAAGCCCCTGAGGAAAAACTAGAGGCTGAGTGATTGGAGTCCCAGGGAGCACAGGTTTACTCTTGACACCCATGGTTGTTACAAATTTAATTAATGTGATGATAGAAATCTTTCAAAGAGTGAAATAGACAGCAATATTAAATTGAGTTAAATTCATCTTGTTGTTGTTGTTGTTAGGAGTCATCAAGTTGAGTAAAATTCATAGTGACCCAATGAGCAAAAAATCTGCTGCTAGT
>NW_006399875.1:2482379-2493599 GCF_000299155.1 Elephantulus edwardii
TTCATTCATTCATTGTTGCACTGTTTTCTCTATCCTCCTCCCCAGTTCGTGAAGAAGCTCAATATTGAAAGTCAAAACTAGGCCAAGGGTGGACTGTAGTTCAAAACATCAATTACTTACATTTACATGCAAACTCAAATTGAGTTCAAAGAAAATTAAAATAAGTCCACAGGAAGCAACACAGGATCTTGAATCAATACCATCAGAATATTAAGATTATATTAGTTGAGAATTGAATGCCAATATTTGAAAATCAGATGAATTTTGCAATGATGTCAAAGATATCATCCACGAAGAAAGCAAAAGGGCACTACAGAAACAGAGAAGAAAGGGGGGAAAACAGAAAATGGATGTCAGAGGAGACACTAAAAATTGCACTGGAGCATCAAGAAGCCATTACAAAGGGAAAACATGCTGAAATAAAAGAGCCGAACAGAAGATTTCAAAGGGAGCTCAACAAAACACAGTATTTTATGGAATGTATAGAGAGCTGGAAATAGACAATAAAAAGGGAAGGATTCACTCTGCATTTATTAAGCAAAGAGAATTGTAAACAATTTTAAGCCTCAAGTAGCAATATTGAAAGATGTTAGTAGCATCCCCTTCCTAAATAGCATGTCTTGAGAAATTATATGAACTTTGATAAATGTTCATAGTTGTAGTGCGGCCTCAGGCCTTTTGTTCATAGGGTCACTATGAGTCATGCTTGACTCAAAAGCAATCAACAACTACAACAATGGCAATATATTGAATGACTCAGAAAGCATTACAAAAAGATGGAGGGAATTCACAGAATCATTGAATCACAAAGAACTGATTGACCCTGATCAAGGAGTACGATATGAACGGGAGCCAAGGGTAATGAAGGAGGAAGTGTAAGCTACATTGAAAGCACTGGCAAAAAATAAGGCCCCAGGAATTGATGAGATACCAATTGAATTTATTAAATTAACACATGTAGCTTTACATGTGCTCACCAGTCTATGCCAGCAAATTTGGAGGACAGCTTGCTGGCCAACAGATTGGAGAGGACCATATTTGTTCCCATTCCCAAAGATTATCTAACTAAGTGTGGAAACTGTCGAACAATATCACTAATATCACAAGTAAGCAAAATTTGCTGAAGATCATTTAAAAAATGGCTACCACAGGACATAGATAGGGAGCAGGTAGAAGTTCAAGCAGGATTTAGAAGAGGCTGTGGCACCAGAGATATCGCTATCGATATCAGATAAATCCTGGCTGAAAATAAAGAATATCAGAAGAATGTCTCTATGCATTGCAGTCGACTCAACTGCACATAAAAACAATATGTTGTTGTTGTTGTTATGGTTATGTGCCATAGAGACTCATAGCCACCCTATGTAGTACAACAGCCCTAAACTCTGCTTTATCCCATGTCAATGTTATTCTCTCCAACACCCCCATCCCCATTACCCCACTGACGGAATCAATCCATCTCATAGAGAGTCTTCTTTTCCTGCAATGTCCTTCCATCCTCCCAAGCATGACGTCCCTCTCTAGGGACTGATCCTGCCTTGAAACATGTCCAAAATATGTTAGACAGAGCTTCATAATCCTTGCATCCAAGGGGTAGCATGGCTTCACTCTCTCCAGGATGAACCTGTTTGTTCTCCTAGCAGTCCGTGGTATATTCAATACTCTTCTCCAACACCACAGCTCAAAGGCATCAACTCTCCTTCTATCAGCCCTAGTCATTGTCCAGCTCTCTGATGCATAGCAAGTAATTGCAAAGATCATGGCTCATATCAGGGCACCTTATACAAACTTTAAATGATCAATGAGATTATGGTACTAAAACACAAAATAAAAATACTGGTTTTTTTTCTTTTTAAAATCTCTTTGTCATGGAATCACAATCACCTCATAGCTGGCCCTCTATTGGATTTCCAAGACTGTACATTAGACTATAAATGGTTCAACTTTCTCCCATGAGCAACTGGATTTAAACTGCCAGTGAAAAGTGGCTTTTGGGTTATCAAACACCCTGTACATGAGACCGTCAAACATGTAGTTGTTTGTTGTTTTGTGTTATTTTACCGACTATGATTCATAGAAATCCTATGAGCAGTACATCGGAATCTTGTCCTAGTCTGCACCATTGTCACCCTCGTCAACCTGCTCAAGTCAATGGTTGGATGTAGACACCATGTCAAGTCATCTTGTTGAGAGTCTTCCTTTCTTTCTATGACTCTCCACCTTTTCCAGGATTATATATATTTTCCCAGGACAGAAAACTCCTGACAACATGCCCGAAGTATGTGAGCTGAAGTTTCACCATTTGGGTCTCTCGGGTATGCCATGGTTGCACTTCCTTTAGCCAGTCCATGGGACATTCAGAACTCTTCTCCAACATCACAATTCAAAGGCATCAATTCTTCTTCTGGGTTTCTGATTCCTAGTCAAACTTCCAGATACTTAAGAAGCAATTGAAAAGATTAATGCTTGAATCAGGTGAACCCTCATCTTTAAGACTTTGGAGAGCTTCCTGACAGCAGATTTGCCCAATGAAATATGCCTTTTGAGTTTTTGACTGCTTCTACCACAGATATTGATTGTAAATCCAAGGAAAATGAAATAATTGAAAACGTCATTGTTTTCTCCATCTATCATGATATTGCCTATTGGCCCAATGGTGAGGATTCTTGTTTTATTGATGCTGGGATGTAACACGTTTTCAAGGCTGTTTTCTTTGATCTTTTTCAGTAAGAAGCAGGACTGATCATCCACTTCTGAAATAACAGGTTTTTGAAAATTCTGTGAATAACAGAGGAATTTTTTTTAGATATAACACCAGAAGATGAACCCTTCATGATGGAAAACACTGAAAACTGAGGAGAAAAAGCTGAGACCATTCGTCAGTAATTGAAACATGAATTTACTCTAGGAAAATTGCAAGTTGTCAAAAATTAAATTAACTATATAAACATCTACACTAGCAAACTTAGATGAATTGGTATTGGCCATTTAATCATATGACGCCGTCAATGACCAGGAGAGATAGGGAATGATAAAAAAGTATTAATCATCGCATTTGTTAGTATATATGAAAACAATGCATAATTATCATATGGCATTTAATTTTATAACGTAAGAATAATATGAAATTTAGAAAATCTTTTTGTGTAATTAGTAGTGAAAGATAAAAATGAATCATATAATTCATAAAAGCAGAAAAAATATAAAGTTCATTTCTTATTAAAAAGTCAGAAAAAAACATGTCTTCCCTATTACAGTGAAAATAATCAATCAAAAGCATATAGCCAACATCATTCTTGATAATGGAAGATTAGAAGCATTTTTATTAAATCAGGAAGAAAAAAAAACTGCCTATCATTACCTCCTTCTGTTTATAGTATTAATAATCTCCAAGCCAAAACATAATAAAAGTAAATGTAAATGAAGTATGATTAATAGGAATTGGAAAGGATAATGTATTATTTTCATTACTTATAGAATATGTGATTATCTATATTGAAAATCCAAGAAACTCAAGATTCTTGCAAAATATAAAAGGATTCATCAAGGCTACTGGATCCAAGAACAACATCACAAAAAAAAAAAAAAAGGAAAGGAAGAAAGAAAAAGACATATGTGCCAACCTTCTTTCCAGCAGTAAGCTTAAAATATAAATTGTATAAACGTCACACAAGTCTAGCATTTCTCAAGATAACTCTATGAAAATGTGGCTTAGAGTTTCCAAGGAGAAATGACAAGTATCGAGTATAGTCAGCTACACATCACAGCAACCTCCTGTACTGAACTCTGCCACCCTCACAGTCTCTGCTGTACTCACACCGTGACTGTTCAAGTTATTGCAGTCACTGTGTCGATCCATTTCAATGACCTTGAACTTCTTCCAGGGAACACTGCTGCCTTAGTTTGTAAGAAATCCACACTGTCAACTCAAAGACTTTGCACCTCTGGTGGCTTCAATCCACCAACAGATCCAGAGGAGAAAGAGGGGATCTCTCCTTGGGCCATGTGTGACTCCAGAGACCATTAGAGGGTCAATCCTGAGTCAGCTTCAGTTGAATGGCAGTACATCTCAGGGTTTCTTTCTCTTGGGATTGTTACGTACTGTTGAGTCAGAACTGACTCAGAGTTGACCCTCCAGGGGAGTTTCAGAGGCCCTGGAGGAGACTGTCAATGCTTTTCCCATGGATCAACTGGGGATTCAAGCTGTGTGCATTTGAGCTAGAAGCACAGCTCCTTACCACCATCTGGTCTGAAAAACAAATTTTGTTTGTTTTTGTAAATTTGTAATTTTATAAACAAATTTTGTAAATAAACTAGTATAATAATAGTTTTAAACAAACACCCTAAAAAATATGTACTTTGACAAATAGATGTTTTTCCCCCAGGTACTAATCCCTTAACATGCCCAATATATGTAAGACGTTTCACAATCCTTTTCTCAAAAGTGCATTCTGATGGTCTTTCTTCCAGTACAAATGTGTGTGTTCTGTTACAATCTATGGTCTATTCAGTACCATGATTCCAAAATATCACAAATGAATACCACAATTTAGAGGCAAAAATTATTTTACAGTCCTCCTGATTCATTGCTAATTTTCATTGTTGTTGTTATGTGTCACTGAGTCCTCATTAACTCATAACAATCTTATGTACAACAGCCCTGAATCCTGCTCTATACTGTGCCAACTTTACTGTCTCTGACATTCCTACCCTCATTACCCCAGTCACTGAGTCAATTCGTCTTATCAATGGTCTCCCTCTCTTTCTCCATTCCTCCACCGTTCCAAGCATGATGTTTCTCTCCAAGGACCAGCTGCTCCTTGCAACACGCCCAAAGTATGTCAGACGAAGCTTCAGAATCCTTGCTTCCAAGGAGTAGGCTGGCTTCACTCTCTCTAGAACAACCCTGTTTGTTCTCCTGGCAGTCCATGCTATATTCAAAACTCTTCTCTAACACCACAGGTCAAAGGCACCAATTCTCTTTCTATTATTCCTAGTCTTTGTCCAGATCTCCGACTCATATCAAGCAATTGCAAAGACTGTGGCCAGGATCAGAGGCACCCTAATCTCTAGACATATGTCATTGTTCTTCCATACTCTGTAGAGGTTCCTGACAGCCTACTTTCCCCAGTGTAATTTGTCTTTTTATTTCCTTGCTGCTGGTGCCAAGAACATTGATTATGGAGCCAAGCAAACTAAAACTGTTAACTATCTCACCATCCATCATGATGCTGCCAATTGACCCAGGGGTGAGAATCTTTGTTTTCTTGATGTTGAGCTTCAATCCATATTGAAGGCTGTAATACTTGATCTTCTGCAGCAAGCACTTCAGATCTTTCTCAGTTCCAAGCAGAGTTATGTCATCTGCAAAATGCAGACTGTTAATGAGTCTTTCTCCAATCCTGATGCCACATTCCTCCTCATACAGCCCAGCCTTCTGGATGATCTGCATATAGTTTGAAAAGGTATGGAGACAAAATACATCCCTGGTGTGCACCCTTCCCGATTTTGAACCATGCAGTCTTCTTGCTCTGTTCTGATGACTGCCTCCTAGTCCAAGTATTGGTTTCACATAAACACAATCAAGCGCTCTGGGTTTCCCGTTCTTCTCAGAGTTAGACATAGTTTGCTGTGATCCACATAGTCAAACACCTTTGCATAGTCAATGGAATATAAATAGACATTCCTCTGGTACTCCCTACTTTCAGCCAAGATTCCTCTGACATTAGCTCTAATATCCATGGTGACATGGCCCCTTCTAAATCCAGCCTGCACTTCTGGCAGTTCTCTGTTGATGTGCTGTTCCAGTCATTTTTTTGGATATTTTTCAGCAGAATCTTTCTTGTATGTGATATCAATGATATTGTTTGATAATTTCCACACTCTGTGAGGTCACCTTTCTTTGGAATGGGAGCAAATATAGATCTCTTCCAGACAGTTGGCTAGGTAGCTGTCCTCCAGATTTCTTGGCACAACATAGTGAGCACATCCAGAGCAGTGTCTGTTTGTTGAAATACGTCATTTGGTATGCCATCAATTCCTGTGGGCCTTGTTTGCTATTCTTGAAATTTGGAACTGAATAGAACATGTCTTTGCACTACCTGGGTGAGGTCTTCAGTCTGCCTTTGGTTAACTTCAACACCTTGCCTAGGTATTTAAACTCTTTCTGTCCCAACTTTCTCGGCTGGAAGATGATGATAGTAGAATTTTTGTGAACAAATGGACAGTGTTATTTCCATCCTGACACTCCCCAAGCCGGATAATGAATTGACGTTTTACCATCCTTGCCTCTAAGGAGTGTTCTGGCTGCACTTTAGCCAAGGCTATCTGTTATTGCTGTTGGTAGGTGTTGTTGAGCTATGGTTACTGCTGCTCTGATATGAACAGGAGACCAGAATCTCGCCCTATCCTGCCACATGGTCCCACAATGTGACAAGGGTGTTAAGTGTGGTTGAGCTTAGTGGCGATCATAACAATATGATGATGACACAGTGCATAGTATATTCAATATTCTTTGAAAGAAAGTATAAATTCTTCTGTGGGCTTCCTTAGTCAAGGTCCACCTTTCACATGCATATGAAGCAGTTGAAAATGCCACAGCTCGAATCAGGGCACTTCAGACCTCAAACCATTATCCTTGATTTGTAACTTTCTAACATTATTTATAACATCATTGGTGGCAGATTTCCACTATACAGTATGTCACTTGATTTTTTTTTATTAATGTGATGATGATAATGATGATAAAGATGATGAAGGTTTACAGAGAGGTTGATTCTTCATTCATTCATTCATTATTGCAAATTGTGTTCTCTTTTTCAGTCCTCTTTGCAATTGCAATGCATCTCCTGTTGCAGATTGTTGTCATACATCAAATGTCCAATCTTACATTCCTCTCGGCCCATTCTTCCCCTCATCAGCTCCAATGCATTGGCCATTCTCTATCAGTCCACTTGACTATTAACTTCCCTGGGTGTTGATTGTAGATCTAAATCCAATGAAGTCAGTGATAGCTTCAATCTTAGCTCCATTTATCATGATGTTGCTTTCTGGTCTAGTTGAGAGGATTTTTACTTTCTTTATGTTACAGTACAGATGGCTAAAATCCACACTGAAGTCTTTATCATTTAATTCATGAGTAAGTGCTTCAACATTTCTTCATTTTGAGGAAACAAGGTGTGTGCTCTCTGCATATCACAGGTTGTTAATATCTAATCCTAATATCAAACTCCTCTTCATTTAGTCCTAGTTCTCAGATTATTTGCTTACCATGTAGAATGATTAAGTATGCTGGAAGGATATGACTTCTGTACATATTCTTACACACACACAATTTAGCCACTTTGTGTATCCTTGTTCTGTTTAAATGATTGATTGCTGGAGTAAAAATTCTGCACAAATACAATTAAGGTGCTGTGGACTTGCTACACTTTCATAATTTGTTACAATCTATATATTTATAAAGTAACTTTAGAAATGTATACTGTGACTTTTTCTTTCCTTTTTAAACTCTTTTACAGGGGAAAGTGTGAATGAAATCACCTACTACCATAAATCATGCGTTTACGTTTTCCACATTTGGGGAAATTTTAGGAGTCAGCATATCCAGAATGCAATGGATAAGTCTCATGCTTGGAAAACCACCTTTGTTATCATGATAACTCCCCTGCCAGGTAATCAAATAATGTGACTTTTGGGCTGGTGATAAGAAGCTGCACTACAATCTCTGAGATACGCAATTCAAATCCACCAGCTGCTCCATGGGAGAAGGACAGGCAATCTCATCCCAGGCAGGTAACTGTCTCTAAAAATCCTCTGAAGGGTCAGTTCTGAGTTGGCCCCAACTCAAAAGCACACAGTAAAAAACAAGTGCCAATCTGTAAAAACCCTTAGCTTCCACACACACATCTACACACAAAAACCGCACACATATTAAGGGAAGGAGAACAAAATGTAAATTAAAGGGGACAGAAGAGGAAGTACAGTAGATAAAGTGGAATACCCAAGATTCTGTGCAAGTGTTGACATAGAGAAAGGAGTTACTCTCCCCACATTGTGGTTGTGATTGTTAGTTGCCACTGAGACGAGTACGACTTCTAGCAACACTATGAAAAAAAGATCTGAACCCTGTTCTATCCTCATCATCCTCACACTTCCTGAGACACAAGAGCCCATTGCAGCAGTCACCGTGTCCACCCACCTGGCAGAATGGCTGTGGCCTCACAGAGTGGCCAGCTTCCCCCTCCTTGAGTATTCAGTAGCAAATAGAGAGGACATTTGGATTGACCACAGATTGGAATCTGTCCTTTTGCAGTCTTTTAAAGAAGATTCATCAATGGAAGCTCATGAGCATTCATCGGGGCTGCACTGTAGTCCCCAGTCTTGCGTGCTCCACTCAAATCTATTGTTATTGATCGATCTCTATTAATAAAGCCGTAGGATTGACAGCGTGTTGCACGGCTCTGAGAGCATGGCCATAGGTGCTGGGAAACAGCAGACTCTCTGATTAAGGCTCAGCTCATTACGACAGAGCCTGTGGCATGTTTGGCAACTCGGGACCCAGGCCGTGGCTTCCTTCAGCTGGATAATTATTGAACTGACCCTCGCTATGTTCAAAGGAATAACACTTCCTTTCTGAGATCTGACCTTTGCCTGCCCCTCCTCGGAGCAATTTTTCAACCCCAGGGAACACCTATTGTGGAATAAGACGGTCGGAGTGCCACACGGACACAGGAGAGGCATGAAAGACAAAGTTGTGAATTAGAGAGTCAGATGGAGCTTTAGTGCCCTGGGCACTGGATGACAAGACGTGCAGTCCACCAGCGTCCTGGGTATCCCTAGGGGACCCCTTGAAAGAGCAGAATAAAGAAACCTGTGATTGCTACATCAAGATATCAAGATACTGCCTCAGCGAGCCTAAGAAACAATGGACTGACACACAGTGGAGATTGCAAGACAACACAGGATCTGGCAGGGTTTCGTTCTGTTACACCGAGTGTTGCTCTGGGTGGAAACCAATCTGATGGCTCCTACCAGCAACCAACACTTTAGTACAGCGCCTATCAGATAAGCACTGGACCCATAAAGCAAATGGCAAAGAGCAAACGTCTAGGATAAGGTTCAGATCTGTTGTTTATGGAGTCACTATGAAACATATTCAACTTGACAGCATTTAACAACAGCAGCCACAATCTCAGAAACTATTTTTGTGAGGCAGCAAAAAGTGGTGGGGCCAGTCCTTTTATTTGAAGCAAAGCTATGCAAATGAAGACATGAAGTTGCCAGATGACCTCTACACTGGCCATAGAGACCTAGTTCTCTGAGCATGCGCACAGAAGGTAGGTGACAGATACCTGCTAGTATAGGTCTAAGAAATATGCGTATTTTACTTCACATAAGGAGCCTTGGCGAGGTAGCATGTTATGTTATTAACCAAAAGCCCACACGTTTCCAGTGATTTGAATCTACCAGCACCTCAAAGGATGGCTGGTTACTGCTTATTAAGATTTGTAGTCTCTGATGCTCTATGGCTGAGAGTTTGTTTTCATTTAGTTTCAAGAAGCAACAACTGACTTTTCAGAAAGAGGAAGATGGCTGAGTGGTAAGGAGTTGTGTTGCCAAGCCAAAGGCACACAGTTCAAATCCACTGGCCGCCCCGCAGGAGAAAGATGGATGGACAATTTCCTCCTTTGCAATTTGCTACCACAGAATATCTGCTGGAGGACCAGCTATGAGTTGTTTCTAACTTTGTTGTATGTAACAGCAGGAATAACAGTTTGGTGTCTGATATCAAGTAGAGACTTTAGCAGTGTGGGGGGAATCTATGATGTGAAAGTAATAATGCACATATTTGGATAAAACACATCTGTATTAAATTACATGAGACTACTTGTACGTGTTTGGTAATTTCCACGCTAGGTTTGTCACCTTTTTTGTAATGGGAATAAGTATGGATCTCTTTTAGATAGTTGGCTAAAGATTTTCACGACTGGGCAAATTGGCAAAATCATGATAGATGGAGAAGAGATGAAGATTGTTAACAGCTTCAGCTTGCTTGGCTCCACAATCAACACTTTTGATACCAGCAACCAGGACATAAAAGGATGAATTGCATTGAGAAAATCTGCTATCAGAGACCTATCCAGAGTACTGAAGAGCAGCGACATTACTCTGAAGACTAACGTGTGCTTGATCCAGGCCATGATCTTTGCAATTACTTGTTATGCATTAGGGAGCTAGGGAATGACTAAAGAAGATAGAGGAGTTTGCTGCTTTTGAGTTGTGGTGCTTGAGAAGAATGTTGAATATACCATGGACTTCCAAGAGAACAAACAGCTCTGTCCTGGAGAGGGTAAATCCAGGCTATTACTTGAAGGCAAGGATCTTTAAGCTCCATCTCACAAAATTTGTGCATGTAGTCATAAGGGACCAGTCCTTCAAGAGGGATATCAGGCTTGGAAAGGTGGAGTGATAGTTCAAGAGAGGAAGACACTATATGAGATGGGCTGACTCATTGGCTGAGGTAATGGGGGCCAATGTGTCAGGGACAATGAAATTGGCTCAAGATAAAGCAGGATACAGAGCTGTTGTAAATAGGTGTTGCTATGAGTTGGAAGAGACTCAATGGCCCATAACAACCAACACAACACAACAATAATGTGTGTGTGTGTGTTTGTGTGTGTGTGTGTGTGTGCATGTTCAATCCTTGCACAAGACAATCACTACCACAACGTGATTGTCATCAAGATAATCATTGTGATTCTGGTGATTCTTTTACTACTTGCCAACTTCACATCTCCTCCTTGTCTGGATGCCAGGACTATCTCACTTGCTCCCTTTGGCCTCTTGTCCACTCTTAGAGCTGCTGAGTTCTGCACACTCTACAAGAGTGGGTTTGCAGACAAGGTTAAGCCAATCTAAATCTGACTTTACTGGGCTTGTCACATGACTCACCTTTTCTAACATATGTATTCCATCTTGATTGACAAGATGAAGTCCAATCCTTGTTGCATAAGTTCTTCACTTACCTACTTGATGCTTGGAAAGGTGGAGGGTTGCTAAAGGAGAAGAAGACCCTCGACAAGGTGCATAGATATAGTGAGGGTCACAATGCACTCTCGGGTGTCAGAAAGTGTGAGGATGACACAGGATAGAGCTGGGTTCAGATCAGTTATTTATAGGGTCGCTATGAGTCATACTCGACTTGAAGGCACTTAACAA
>NW_006399875.1:2494765-2512074 GCF_000299155.1 Elephantulus edwardii
GTTTCTCCACAACCTCGCCAGCATTTGTTGCTTGCTGTTCTGTTAAATTTTGCTATTTTGACTGGGGTGAAATGATATCTCATAGTTGTTTTACCCCCTATCTTTTAAAATATCAGATCCAGATCCCTCCTTATCCAGGTCCTTAGTTTCAGACCTTTGTTCTATCACCGTACAAAGAAACAGCAACCAGCATGAATGACACAGCCTCCACCAAGAACAAATGAGAATGGAAAAAAAAAAGAATTCAAGCTAAACGGAAGCCACTGGTGAAAAATAAGGCCCCAAGAAACACCAAATAAGGATTACAAACAAACAGATGCACACCTGGATATGCTCATCAATTTATGACAAAACATTTGGAAGTTTGGAAGGTTAATGGTCAGTTTAATAGAGGAGATCCATATTTCTTCAATTCTCAAAAAAAAGGTAGTACAACAGATTGTGGAAGTTATTGAACTATATCATTAATATCATGTGCAAGTAAAATATTGTTGGAGATTATTACAAATGGCTGAAACAAAAAAAAAATGGCTGAAACAGCATATCAACAAACAAGTGCCAGAAATTCTAGCTGTTTTCACAAGAGGGAGTAGAACAGGGAATATTATTGCTGAAGTCAGGTGGACATTGGCTTAAAGTAAAGAATACCAGGAACACATTCATTTGTGTTTTATTGACTACATGCATAGGCATTTGAGTATGTGTATCCTGCCAAGTTTTGACTAAGATTGAGATGAACTGAAATCTCAGAAAACTTAATTGTACTCTTGCAAAACCTATATATTGGCCAAAAAGCAGTTGTCTGAGGAGAGTGAGGGAATATTGCATGGTTTAAAATCAAGGAAGATGTGGGCCAGCTTTGTGTCCTTTATCCTTATCTATTCAATCTGTATGCTTAGCAAGTAATTCGAGAAGCTGGCCTATATGGAAACAAATGTGACACCAGGGTTGGAGGAAGACTTAGTAGCCACCTGTACTATGCATGGCCTTGCTTGCTGTTGTTGTTAAGTGCTGTTGAGTCATAGGCGACTCATAGTGACCCCATGAATGAAAGACCTAAACATTTGAAAGTAAAAAATAAAAGGCTTACTGAAGAAGGTCTAAGACTATAACGTTCAATATGGATTATACCTTATCATCAAGAAGCGGCTAGCACTACTGAGTGGTCTTCATTGTATGGGGCTGTCTGACTTGGTTCGTGTTATTTCACAAGTAGCCAGCAGGTCAAAATGCAAATCTTTGCAAAGACCTTCACTGGCAAGACCATCACTCTGGAGGTGGAACCCAGTAAAACACAGTAATAGCACTGAGAACATGAAGGCCAAGCTCCAGGATAAGGAGGGCATTCCACCTGATCAGCAGAGGCTCATTTGCAGGCAAGCTGCTGGAAGACGGACACACTCTTTCGGACTATGATATCCAGAAAGAGTCAACTCTGCACCTTGTCCTTTGTCAGAGGGGCAGCTGTTAAACATTCTTCAGTCTTGCATTCAAAGTGCCAAATGATGGCATTACTCTGCACTATGGTAATCCCAGAATATGTGATTGTGTTAATGTGAAACCTATACTTGGACCAAGAGGCAGTCATCAGAACAGAGCAAGGAGACACTACATGGTTCAAAATCAAGAAGGGGGTCCATCAGGGATGTATTCTGTCTCCACACCTTTTCAGTCTGTGTGCAGAACAGATCATCCAAGATGCTGGGCTGTACGAGGAGGAATGTGGCATCAGGATTGGTGGAAGAGTCATCAGCAACCTGCATTATGAAGATGACACAATGCTGCTTGCTGAAACTGAGGAGAATCTGAAGCACTTGCTGCAGAAGATCAAGGACTGCAGCCTCCTATATGCATTGAAGCTCAACATCAAGAAAACAAAGATTCTAACCACTGGGCCAATTGGCAGCATCAGTATGGATGGTGAAGAGATTGAGATGGCTGACAGTTTTAGGTTGCTTGGCTCCACAATCAACACTCTTGGTAGCAGCAGCCAGGAAATCAGGAAACTAATTGCATTGGGAAAGTCGGCTGTGAGGGACCTCTCAAGAGTACTAAAGAGCAACAATGTCAGGCTGGAGACTAAGGTGCGCCTGATCTAGACTATAGTCTTCGCAATTGCCTGCTATGCATCAGACAGTTGGACAGTGAATAGGGTTCATAGAAAGAGAATTGATGACTTTGAGCTGTGGTGCTGGAAAAGAGTGTTGAATATACCGTGGACTGCTAGGAAAACAGGTTTTTCCTGGAGAAGGTGAAGCTGGAATGCTCCTTGGAGTCAAGGATTCTGAACCTTCATCTGACATATTTTGGGCATGTTGCAAGGAGGGACTGGTCCTTGGAGAGGGACATCATGTTTGGCAGAGTGGAGGGGTGGCAAAGGAGAGGAAGACCTTCAATAAGATGGATCAATTCTCTGAGTGGAGTGGTGGAAATAAGTGTGTTTGAGACAGCGAGGTGGGCACAGGATAGAATTGCATTTAGGGCTCTTGTACATAGGGTCACAACGAGTCGCAAATGACTCGATGGCACATAGCAACAACAACCACCACCACCACCACCATTTCTCTCAATTTAAGTTTAGGAATTACCAGTTTCAGTAATCACTGAATCTGTTCACAATGTTAATAAAGGGTTTGTTGCATGGTAGCAGAAAAACCAAACCAAACCAAAACAAAAAACCAACCTTAACATCAAGGAAAACTAGTCCTCACCACTAGACCAATAGGAAGCATCAATGTGGAGAGGAACTGTCCCTGAATCTGCAATCACTACCCATTGGAGTAGAAGTCAAGGCATCAAAAGATGTGTTCGGGAAAAAATCTCCTGATAAGCACTTCTCCAAATTGCTCAAGAGCAAGATAGCAATTTTAAATCTAAGATACAACCAATGAAAGCCGTCACATTTTCAATTGCTTCTCATGTATCTGACAGTTGTACAGTGAAGAAGGAAGATCAAAGAAGAATTGATGGTTTTGAATTATAGTGTTGGAAAAGAGCATTGAATATATCATAGACTTCCAAAAGAACCAACATTTCTGTCTTAGAATTAGTGAAATCGTGGTGTTCCCCAAAGGCCAGGATAACGTAACTTGTCTCACTTGTTTTGGGCATGTTATCAGGAAGGGTCAGTCTTTGGATAAACACATCATGCTGAGAAAGGTAGAGTGTGAGAGATGGATGGGTACAGTAACTGTAACAATGGCTTCCCATGGCTGAGTCAGTGAGACTGATTCATGATAGGGCAAGATTCAGATCTGTTGTTTATACACACAGTTCACGCCTTCGCACATAAAAACAACTCCATAAGTCGTATTGAATATATTATGAACTTTCAAAAGACCAAACTAATTGGCTTTGAGGTAGTGCAACCAGGGTGAAATTTATCTCATGTTTTTAGAAAAACATATCATGTTAAGAAAAGTGGAATCTGAAAAAGAGAAAGATCTGCAGTGAGATGGATGAATACAGTGACTGTAACATTGGGCTCAAGTATGTTGAAGATCATAAAGATCACACGGGATAGGGCAAGGTTTCAGTAAGCTGTTGCTAGGTCAAATGAGTCTATTTGGCTTGAAAGCATGTAACACCATCAACAACTCACAAACACTGCTAGAAGAATGGACAAATCTCTCGTAGAAGCTGTGCATACAGAATGCTTCTTGGAAGCAAAGATGGTGCTGACATACTTGAGCATGTCATCAGGAGAGACCAGGCCCTGGATTGGGACATCATGCTTGGTAAGGCAGTGGAGTGCCCAAGGACGAGAAAGATGCTCTTCAAGATTGGTTGACGGAATCTCTGCAACTGTGAGCTCAAAGACAGCAACAACTGTGACGATGGTGAGGAACGGAGCAATGTTTACCTCCAAGCACACAGAGTCAGTAAAAGTCAAAGTCAGCCTGAAGCCCTCTAACAACAACACTATGCCACACGTTTACTGCAGGTGTAATTACCTCTAAAGCATTTGGAGCAGTTCATGTAGGCTGGTTTCCTTAGATACTGTTGAGTAGGCTCCAACTCGTACTGAACTTGGGCTTGTAACACAAAGAAATAAAACCTTTCTCATAAGATTGGCACAGGATAGAGCAAGGTTTAGGGCGATTGTATATAGAGTCACTATGAGTCGTAAGTGATTCAACGACACATGACAAAAACAAGAACAGCAACAACAACAATTCTGTTTTATTCTCACAAGTTCTCTTATGAATAAGCCCAGTGTTGGAGTTACTGTGCTAATTCTTTTTCCCCCTTTTCTTTTTCTTTCTTTCTTTCTTTTCTTTTTTGAGGATCTTCCTATCTTTAGTAGATTTTCTACTTTTCCAAGTCTGATGTTGCCCAGGGATTCTTGAGCACATGTCGAGAGAGAGAGAGAGAAAGAGAGTGTGTGTGTGTGATCAATACTTGACAATCCAAGTTATATTCAACATCCTTTGCCAATTTCACAATTAAGAAGTATGGCTTCTTCTTTAGTCCTTATTATTCATTGTGCAATTTCCACATGAAGCAACTGAAAATACTAAGTTTTAGGCCAGACATACCTTAAACTTCAAACATATATACTTGCTCTTTAGCATTTTATAGAGATCTGTGGCAGTAAATTTGTCTAATGCAATATTTTTTTAAAAAAAAATTACTTGACTAATACTTCTGTAGGCCTTTGACTATGGATTCCAGTAAAAGAAAGTCTTTCACAATTACTATCTTTTCTTTATTTGACAACAGTTTGCTAACTGGTCCAGCTGAGAGGATTTAATCGTAGAAAAGTAGAAATTCTAAACCCAGAAATGTGTATATTGTCCCCTTTTATGCCAGTTTTGTGCTTGACTGATTATTTCCTTCACCTGAAAATGTGTGCATGTACGCACAGGGATGCACTTTCACAAATCTCCAGAGATTTGGTGTTTCTAGAAATTTCTCTTCCACATACTCAAGCGACATCAAGTGTTGATTGCAATACACTGTTTGTCATGAAGGCTGGAGCATGTATACATGTGTATTGTTTCTATAAAGACCGCACCTTTTTATAAGACATGAAACTCTCAAGTTCATTTTCATTAAGTTGGAACAAGCACACAGCTGACCCTTCAATAGTTTTTAGAGACTTTAAATCACATGGGAGGAATTTACTCATCTTTATCCAGTGGAGTAATTAGTGGATTTGAACCCTCTACCTTTTAGTGGTGTCATCTGCATAATGTAGGTTGTTGATGAATCTTCCTCTAATTTTGATACCATATTTCTCCTCCTAGAGCCCAGACTCCCAGATGATCTTTTCTGCAAATAGATTGAAAAAGTATGGAGGGAGATTGAATGCACCCTTGGACCATGATCATGCAGTCATGCAGTGTTTTCTTGCTGTTCTGATGGCTGCCTCTTCATCCACATGTAGGTTTCAAATAAGCACAGCCAAAACCTAGGAGAACGTAAGGCATTTGCTGCAGCAGGTCAATGAGTGCAGCCTTAAACAGAGATTCTCACCTCTGTGATAGTTGGCAGCATCATGATAGATGGTGAAGAGATTGAGTGTTAACAGCTTCAGCTTGCTTAGTTTCACAATTAACACTCTTGTCCAGCAGGAAATTAAAAGATTAGTTGCATTAGGAAAATCTGCTGTCAGGGACCTCTCCATAGTACTGAAGATAAATGATGTCAGTCTAGAGACTAAGTTCCCCTGATGCAGGTCGTGGTCTTTGCAACTACTTGTTATGTGTCAGACATCAAACAATGACTAAGGATGAGAGAAGAATCAATGCTTTTGAGCTGCGGTGCTGGAAAAGAGTATTGAATATACTATGGACTGCCAAGAGAACCAGGAGTGGGTGGAATCAGGCTGCTCCTTGAAGGCAAGGATTTTTAAGCTTCATCTGACATATTTTGGGCATGTAGTAAGGAGATACTAGTCCTTAAAAAGGAACATTATGATCCTTGGAGGGACAACATAAGAGAGGAAGACACTGGATGGGATGGATTGACTCAGTGACTGGGATAATGGGGGTCAGGGTTGTCAGAGACAATGAAGTTGGTACAGGATAGAGTAGAGTTCTGAGCTGTTGTACATAGGATCGTTATGAGTCACAAAAGACTTTGATATCTCATAACACAACAGCCTTTCTGTGAGCAGCACAACTGTCTACAGACTAGACCACCAGAGCTCCTGCTATAAGAAATAGTCTGCCCAAATTTAGATAGCTAATAGCTGAATGAAGTGGAGAACTGAAGTGAGTTTCTGGATTGTTCTAAGCAACTCACCCTCTACCAATAAAAGCCTCATGAATTCAAACTCTTGGTGGTAGTGTTTCTTGCATAATAATCAGGAATTTTTGAGCTTGTGATGAACATGAAACTGTTTGATAAAATGTGTAGGCATAAAATTGAAACAAGTTTCTACTTTTTAATATCTTACTTGTCTCTCTGATTTAAGTAAACATAACAGTTAATAGTCCAGCTCTGAAAAGGATCATGCAATTTAACTACTTTTAAAATACAGACCCTATCTTGTGCTGATTTTTTAATTTGCTATTTAACATCACAATCTGGTGTTTTAGGGGTTCTGCCCGTCCATTTTTCCTGGGTGGTGAACTTTTGTATAAGCATAAAGGATTATTCTATCCAGGGAGACACAGGGTGCTGGCTGGATCGCTGAATTGCATTTCTTTTAAGCTCTCAGAAATGGACTCTGAAAATCTTCATTACCGGGAATAGCTAGTCAGGATTGATTTTAGAAACCTAGAATGGTGAAAACAAATCCAAGAATAAGGAAGAAGACGAAAGAACCACTCTAACCATTTCTACTGAAATGGAAGCAATGTTTACTTTACTCTTCTAATTACAACACTCCTCCCTGCAGTGGTGCATGATTAAAGTGCAAACCCAGATATGCAAAATGTAACATGCTTTGGAGACTGATTCCTTTTTTTGTTCCTCTGTTCATTGTCTCCCATCACTGTTGACCCTGCACGACTGATGCTGTATGTGTGTGTAAATAATTTCTTAGCTTTTTTTATTAGTGCCTTTAATTGTCCTTTTGTAGCTGACTTATATGACTTGGGATTATTTGTTCTATTTTATTTCTGTTGTGCATTGTTCCATTAATTCTTGATTATAAAAAAAAACCAAAAAACCAAACGGATTACAAAATCTGTTTCTTTTGCAAAAACAAACCCCTAACCCAATGTGTATTACCATAAAAGTTTTTTTTTTTTTTTTAGCAACTGTCTCTATTCTGACATTATCCAAATTAATTTGGCCAGATAGACTGATGATCATCTTTATTTCTTGCGTTAGGGAGTTTGTCTTTGATTTTACAATTATTATTTTGTCAAAAACAACTGTAATTCAGGAGATAGAAGGAGAAACTGCATCGTGATCACATTACTTTTTCAGCAACCTTCAGGCTAGTCACGGGGCAGGCAAATGCCAACTAAAGGAAGGTCTTGTTCAGAGCCTACAACACAAACATATCGAAAACAAGAAAGCAGGTCACCTCCACATCGCAAATGACAAACACGGACGTTGGCATCGGGATGCAAATACGCCGGTTCAGACCATTGTACTGGAATTAGTGGGATGATTTCATGACTTTTCCCCAGTCCAGAATCTTCAAACTTTTTCTTCCTATTTTGAAACTTGTTTCCACCCTGTTTACCCTCGCTAGTGAAATAAAGGTGTCACGTTTGAAAACAAATAAAAACCCAATTGGTTACGTGAGTAGTAAAACCATCCAAGGGAGCTTGCCGAGAACGTGTGGGTGATTCTGAGCAAACCCTGCAAACCCTGGCAACCCGTCCCTCCAGCTTTCTCTTTTTTCTTGTTTGTTTCAGCCGCTATTTTAAGTTGGATGCTAAATAGGCGTCACTTGCCATTGCAGCTAAGAATAGGCATCCCCCAGCTCCTGTGAAACCCAGGAGAAAGGCTTGCAACCACTGGGCTTTTGCAAATCTTGATCTGAGGGGTTCACTGCCACTTAAGACTTGGCTTTCATTTGCCGCTGTCTGCAGCGGGCAGTGGAGAAAGTTTACCTCTGAACTGTGAAAAGATTCAATAAGTCACCACAAATCACCCCGACTAAAGCCCAAACTGGGTAATTTACACAGCACTTTGTGATCTTCAAACAGCTTGCAGTGGGCAATTATTCATGCCCCGACATGGGGCCTCCTAGGCTGAGCAGCTTGTTTGTTCTAAGGCCGAGGCAGAGGTGTTTGAAAACTGCCAGAGTCGGCCAGGGGCCCAGAGATCACGGCTAATGTGACACCCCCAGGCCTAATCTTCTTAGAGCACTCGGATAAAATAAGTATCCATTACAAAATCAGCCTTCATCCTGCCTCCTCCTGCGCTCGGCCACTCTGATAGCCGGCTTGGAGACAATTGCCTGATTCTCGACTTAATCAGGTATTAGGCTCCAAGGCAGGGGGGGAAGAGGCTAATCTCCATATTTAGTCCATCTGTACTTGTGGACCTGACTTACCTGACCCTGATAGATCAAAAGGAATTGGCAAAAATCAGATTACGGTTCCACAAGAGGAAGGGTAAAGCCAGGCGAGGAGCAGCCACTTTGGTCCCCCCTCAGGCCTTGGTTGGGTGTACCTTTAATACATCCGTGTCACCTAATCCCAAGGGCTTTCGCTGTGTCGTCTATCTTCTTCTTCTCTTCTTTCTCCTTTCCCTCTTCTTTCCAGCTGGACAGGACACCAAAGTGGACTATTGCACTGGGCACAGACCATGAGGGCATGTGTGTGTCTGAGACTAGCGGGGTAGCCCTCACTCCCCGCAGCTCAGAAACTGGCTTGCATCATGTAACAAACTCTTTGAAAGACTCTGGTGCTCTGGGAAGGGGACAGGGCAGGTGCTCTCAGAGAGCAGACACATGGAGAAGTGCTGTGTCGTCAGTGGCAGAGAAGTGGCTCATAGGCAACCCAGGCTGCTGTGGAGGTGGGGGTGGGGGTGGGAGGCCAGCCGTGGGGCAGGTGCACGGGATGTGCTGATGACAGGTGACATTTGATCTCCTCTCACGTGGAGGCTGCTGCAGTTCCCTGGGCTAGAACATATGGGACTCACCCGTCCCACGTGCTCTTGTCGCCTCCTGTCCGACATGCTGCCGCGTTAGGTACAAGCGCTTCTGCCTTTCCTCCTTGATGTGCGGGAGCCTTTTTTTTTGTCAGCAAGACCATCTTGCCTCTGTGGTTTAAGACGCTACACACACATGTGGGCACTTACGACCCGAGACACATGGACAGATGGGGAAGGGGGGGGCGCGCAAAAGGGACTCTTGCCCTGGCTCCTGTTGGCAGTCACCTGCTGCTTGTAAACAGTGCCATGTGGCCACCAGTCGTGTCCTTCAAGCTAGGAGAAGCATGTGCGGCGTGAAGGTGGATCTGCAGGCAGGCAGCCCCCACCTAATGATACACTTGATGGGCACAGCTCAGCTGCGCCCAGGTGCAATGGGGGGACTCTTGCTGGGGTGAAGGGTGGGCAGAGGAGCCACCTTCGTCAAAGGCGTGCTCGTCTCCTTTTCCGGCCAAGACTGACAAAAAGTCACTTCTTTTTCAGCTTCTTACAAACCCCAAGTGGTGCCAGGAGAGAGCTGTGTGGCCGCTGGGTTTTGGCAGGCCAGCTCACCTCATTAGAGTGGATTAAGTCATGGCGCTGAGAAGGATAAAAGGTGGAAAGCAAGACGTGGGGGCTGGCGGCCGCAGAAAGCACCCGGTGCCGCTGCTGTGCGCAGGCCATTATTGACCAGCGCCCATGCGCTTCACACTTTTCAATTACCGTCTGCTAGCAAGGTGGCTCGTAATTGCAGAGGCTGATGTCTTAGCACAAGTGTCAGGGGACCCTCCCCAGCCCTCATCACCTTCTCTTGATGCTCCGCTCCCGAATGTTCAAAGACAGAGGGCCAGAGCCAGTCGGTGGACCTCCCTGAGGACGCAGGGAGGGGGTGTGGGATTCTGAAAATTCATAAGCGGGGAGAGGGTCGCCCTTGCAAGGGGACAATGCCGAGTGGCAACTGTTGTGTGAGGAGGGGCTCGGCCTCCAGTGTCCCGAGGTGAATCACACTTGCCATCAGTGGGGACCGTCCAAGTTTCTCCCACTCAGGACTTCCAGACAAGATGGGCCGAGGATAGACTTGGCTTCCTCTGGCAAATGCGAGTGTTTCTGCAGGTGAAGCGAGGCTTGCATTTCTCCCGTCCCCCCCCACCCCACCCCCCAGGGCCGCTGGCGTTCTGCTGGTTCCCCAGCAATCTGGACATGCTTTTCTTCTGCTCAAATTATGGGAAATAAAGAAAAGCAACTCCAGCTGTAAATGATTTCAAGAATGAGAGGTTAAGAAGTTCAAGAGGATTTTGAGATTGTTGGGAGGATGGCATTGGGAGGTTAAATCCCTCTGAGGTGGACAGGAGAACAGAGGAACAAAGCAGAGCAGATGCGTGTGGAGGGGAGTGAGAACTGGGAAGGTTGCTCTCCTGACCTGCCAGGGCTTTTCTTTCTCCAGCTCCAGAGAGGATTCTTTTCTTTCTTCCTCTGGCGGGTGGGGTTGTGGGTTGTGGGTTGGGGGGAGGAGGAGGACACTGAGACTCATATAAATTTCTTGGCAAGATTAGTGAGAAAGAATACCCAGGCACTTGGAGCTCCTGGGAGGGTCTGCGCTTGTGAAGCATCTGCGCGTGTGCTTTTAAGACATGTAGATGTTCATTCTCAAAATTCTTCATGTCCTGACTCCTTCATCCGACCAACCAGATCAAGAGAGGGCCAAGGCGAGAAGAGCCATGCGAGTGACCTTGCAAAGAGGAACTTCTGTGAGCAGAAAGACTTTTGCATATGGAATCAAATTAAATGTTACATGATACGTTAACACAAGTCATTCTGTCTTCCCAGCCTCAGTGCAGAACTTGAACCGAGACAGTGTAATCAGCACAGGTTTCCTTGACTCAAAGCAAAGATTAGCTCAGAGAGCAAGTCTTATGTGTGTGCATTTAGATGTGTGTGCAGGAGTGCGTGCGTGTGTGTGTGATGTGTATGTACTTGTGGTGCATGTTATGGGCAGCCGCACACGTGCTGTGTATGTGACTCTGAGACGTTGTTGTTGAATGACCTTAAGTGGAAACCAACTCAGAGCTGACCTTCCTGTGGGTTTTCAGAGGCTGTAAACAGCCCGGAGAAGATTGCCCGTCTTCCTCCCACGATACCCACCTATAGGTGAAGTGTGTGTTTGCATGGGTCCCAAGTATGGGACATATGTGGTGTGTTGCATGAGTATGTGAATAGGTGTTTGATTTCTAAGCAGATATGTATGGTGTATGTGAATGTGTATGAGTATGTAGTGGAAACAGGAGTGGCATCCACTTCCTAAACCACATGCCCCTGGAAACTCTACGAACTTGGAGAAATGAAGATAGTTATAGAAAGACTTCAGGTCTTTTGTTTATAGGATCACTATGAGTTGTTCTCGACTTGACAATCAACAACAACAAGAGTATGGAACGTGTGCACAATTGTATGTCTGGGCATAAATGTAGTGTGTGGATTTATATGGATATGTCATGTCTGTGTCTGTCAGATGTGTATGTGGTTTGTGGGGGTAACAATATTCAATGCCTGCATACCTATGTGTCTATAAACATGTGTGCCATGTGCCTGGATACACGTGTGCATATATGGGTACATATATGCTGTGCCTGTGTTTGTGCAACCATCCTGTCTCAGATTAAACAGATCTTTCGATCATGATCCCAGAAAGTTCGGCCTTTTACCAAACACAGAGTCGACAAGGCCTGCTGCCCTGATGTTCCTCCCTCAGCTGACTTTCTCAGCTGGGCTTAATATCCCAGTTGTGCTCACAACATCCCATAAAGGTTTCTGGGAAAGAGGAGTGCCCAGGTACAGTGAGGTGAAGCCTCAAGCGCAGGGACAAGAAAACTTAAAGGTGAAGACAGCTGGCTGCCGGGCTTGGCCAGCTGGACCCCTTGATGGGACAGGAGGAGGTGCTCCATGTGCAGTCTGATATTCTGGGAGACAGGGGACTCTGGTGTTCAGCCACTTATCCCTGATAGGGGACGGCCAGGTGCACACTGCGAACCCCCCTGCTGAGTAATTGCCAGCTAGCCCTTGGCAAGGCACTTAGCTTTGGGGTTTTAACATTGAATATGTTTTAATTTTTTTCACTGTTGCACACTTTCTTCTCCCCTCCACTCCCCTAGTCCTCACAATGCACCCCTTGTTCCAGATTGTTGTCATACATACACCTAATCGTATATTCCTTTGGGACAGTTTTTCTCCTTACCTGATCTAATCTTCCCCCCCTTCCATCCATAACCCTCCCATGTTTCTCTTATTTGATAACAGTGGTGTTACGCAACATTTGTCCTTTTGTGACTGAGCTATTTCACTCATCATAATGTCCTCCAGGCTCCCTCATGTTGTGGAATTTTTGATGAGTTCATTATTTTTCAGTGCTGTGTAATATTCCATTGTGTGAATGCATCATAGTTTTTCTAGCCAATCATTTGTTCATGGATACTTGGGTTTCTTCCATCTTTCTGCTATTGTGAATAAGATAGCAATAAACAGGGGTGTGCATACATCTGTTTGAGGCACAGCACTGGTTTCTTTAGGGTATAGTTCCAGTTGTGGAATTGATAAGTCAAATAAGATTTCTATGTCCAACATTTTTTATTTGAAAATGCCAGAACTCTTTGATATGAAAGTGCCAGACGTCCTTCCATCATGGCTGCCTCATTTCATACTCTCACAAAAAAAGGTGCTCACTTTAAACATCAAGCTGACTCCAACTCAGTGGTACAATCCTTTTCCTCAGTTTCTCGGTACCACCATGGACCAACTGGTGGAATCAAACCATGTACCTTTGCTTTGCCAGCACAATTTCTAACCACTGGGCAAGTTCACTGTCAAGAGGCTCTCAAAAACTCTGAAGCACAATATGTCAGTTTGAAGACTCCAGTATGCCTATTTAGCTAATGGTCTTTTTCATCACTTATGATAAATCTGTCAGCTGGGCACTGAATTTTCATAACAGAAGAATTGACGCCTTTGAGTTGTGGTACTAGAGAAGAGTACTGAATATCCTCTTGACTGCTAAAAGAACAAACAGATATGTCTTGGAAAGAGTGCAGCTAGAATGTTCCTTGGAGGCAAGATGGTGAAGCTTTGTCTCTCATATTTTGGACATGTTGCTGAGAAAGGCTATTCCTTGGAAAGGGACATTAAGTTTGAAAAGATGAAAAGGTTAGCCAGAGAAAGAAAGACCTGCAATGAAATGGATTGATGCAATGACTGCAACAGTGGACTCAAATTTACTGAAGAAGATAAAGGCAGTGCAGGACAGGTTCAGATCTGTTTTCATAGAGTTGCTAGGAGTTGTACTTGACAAAACTTATCATCAACAACTATTCATAATCTACTCTTTCTTTGTGTGTCTCAGTCAGTGAGACTGGCTCAGGATAGGGCAGGGTTCAGAGCTACCATAGATAGAGTCACTATGAGTCATAAGTGACTCGATGGCCCATAGTAACAACTCTTTCTAATCTTAAGATACAGGAAATTTTATCTTGTTGACCAAAAAAAATCAACAGTTCAAACCCACCACCCTCTCCATGGGAGAAAGATGAGACAACGTTTCCTGTAAAAATGATAACCGCAGAAGCTATATGTGGGCGCAATCTACTCTAATCCATAGAGTCTCCGTGAGTCAGAACCAGCTTGATAATGGTGGACTTGGTTTGGGGACAGGAATAGAATTCCAAGATATTCCATGAAGCCATTCAAAGTAGTTCTTCCTGGAGACAGAATCTGAACCCTCTGTCCAAAGCCCGTTCTGTTCTCACGCGGGCTTTCAGGAGGGATCTAGCCACATCGTGAAATTGTAAGCTCACAAGAGAAACTGGCAAGACCGCATTGAGAATTGCAGGAGGTAGGTGCTAGGCTCCTGGATGCGCTTGCTCGTATAGTTCCAGTCCACTCTCAGGCCTCCCTAGATGACCCATCCAATAACAGAGGCAGCAGAATACACAAAAGCTTTCAACAGGTTCTCTATTTAACTCCCACCTAGAACACATCTATTTAACAACCTTCAAAGGCTTTTCAATCACATCCTAACTACTAAACCAATTTGTTGATTTTGATAGTGCCATTTCCTTGTCTCTGAGTCATCTTAATGCCCATTAACACATCTATAAAAAGTAGTAAAGAAGCTAGAAACCAATTCTTCCCTGGAGTTACTAATTAGCCACTTACTTATCGGATGTGCTGAGGAAAAGCTGAGAATATCTGCAAACAGCTAGAGATTCCTCAAGAAGGAAGGAGGTATATCTCAGATTTCAGCCTCATGTAATGGCACTGAACTGGCCCTTGCTATGATGCCTCCTTAACAACTATTAACCAAGTTTTCTTAGTCCTGAATCAGGGCTGATAACACACAAGGCCTAGTTAGGTTTGTTTCATGAAGTAAGTGCATAGTGCAAAGGTCTGACAAGAAAAAACAAAACAAGCAAACAACCCCACATCAAAAAACATCCTTCCAAAACTAAATTCACCCTTCAAAATGAAATTAGATCTCTGAATAAAAGTACTAGTTGTGCTAACTGATGTTGTTGTTGTTGTTAAGTGCCATCAAGTCATAGTTGACTCATAGTGACCCTATGAACAAAAGACCTGAACACTTTTATAATTTTCATTGTTTCTCCAAGTTCATAGAGTTTCTGGAAGCAAGCTATTTTGGAAGTGTATGCCACTCCTGCTTTCAAGCTTGTTTTAATCGGGGAGCTCCACCAAACACTGTCCACCATGGGTAACCATTTATCACATTTGACACATCAGTGTCACAGTGTTCAGCATCACAGCAACCATGAGTTACCTCTATACAGCAAGTGGATAGACCAGTGTTATATGACCTAGAAGAATGTTTGACCAACAACAATTAAAACCAGGCCCGAGGGCTGCAGATTAAAATCACCCACCTTTGACTTGGTAACATCACTTTTTATCCACCAGGCCCACAGAGATCTGCACTAACAATAGTGCCCACCGCTGCTACCACTAGTTGTTGATTCCAACTTATAGTGACCACAAGAATGTCGGCAGAATTGAGTGAACTCTGTCACATTTTCAATGGCTGATTCTTCAGAAGCAGTTTGACCTCCTTTCTTCCCAGGTGATTCAGATATATTTGAACTTCCAGCCTTTCCCAGCATCAAGCTTGTTAACCATTTGATACATTCACAGATACCAACCATCTCCAATGATAAGGTAAATAAGAAGGAATTTGTCAGCAGATCGAATCAGTGTTACCCACAGAGGAAACTACTGCAAATTTGCAAGTTTCACAGACTTCGCTTATGGAGTGGAGTGTCACTGACTAAATCTGAATATTGACAATACGACCATCCTTAAAATTGTCTGTTGTTTTGCTGTTGTTAGGTGCCATCGAGTCGAGTACGACTCATAGCGACCCTCTGGACAAAAGATCTGAACTCTGTTCTGTCCTGCACTATCCTTTCTCTTCCTGACACAGGAGAGCCCATTGCAGCAGTCGCCGTGTCAATTCACCTCATTGAGGGTCTTCTCTCCTTTGCCAACCCTCCATGTTTCCTAGCATCATGTCCCTCTCCAAGGAATAGCACCTCCTAGCATCATGTCCAAAGTATGTGAGGCCAAGTCTCATCATTCTTGCCTCCAGAGAAGACTCTCACTGCACTCTCTCTAGGATTTATCTGTTCATTCTCTTGGCTGTCTATGGGATGTTCAGTGCTGTTCTCCAACACCGCAGCTCGAAGGCATCAATTCTTTTTTTTCTTTTCTGTCATTCTTATTTATTGGCCAGCTCTCAGAGGTCCTTAACTGTGTATTTTCTAATCACAATGTCTCTTCTTATTTCCTGACTGCTGGTACCAAGGTGTTAATTGTGATTCCAAGCAAGATGAAACTACTGATAGTTTCAATTTTCTCTCCATCCATCATGACACTATATATGTGTGTGTGTGTGTGTGTGTGTGTGTATACACATATGTGTGTTTATGTATACATATTATGTATATTTATATATACACACATACAAATATAGAAAATCTTCAGCCTTTTTGTTCATAGGGTCGCTATGAGTAATTCTCCACTTGACGGCAATTAACAACAACAACGTAGATTGATGATAGACAGATATATAGACAGACAGACAGACAGATAGATAGATAGAGGACAGAGTATGTAGCATGTATGTATGTATTTATGTATATATCTATATATCACACTAATAAAAATGAGAAAGTGTGACAAGGTGTCAAGGTCTTCCTTAGAGACAAGGAGTGTGAAGCTTTGTTACACATAATTTGGGCATGTTGTTGCTGTTACAATTGTCAATTCATTAACTACTACTCATAGAAACTCTATGAACAATAGATATGAACCCTGTCGTATCTTCTGCCATCCTCATCCTCTCTGACATACTCAAGGCTACTAGTTACAGTCACTGTGTCACTCTATCTTATTGAGGGTCTTCTTCTCTTTCAATGAACTTCCACTTTTCCAAACATGATGTCCCTTTCCAAGCTCTTGCCACTCCTAACAACAGGCATACAATATGTGAGATGAAGTTTCACTATCATTTCCTCCAAGGAGCACACTGTTGACATCTTTTACAAGATGTGTTTCTTTATCCTTTTGGCAGACCTTGGGATATTCAGCACTCTTCTCCAACACCACAACTTAAAGGCATCATTTCCCAGTCCCCCAACACCCTCCCCCTCAAGGTTCTTATTCATTATCTAGTTTTTTTACTGTACAGTAAGTAATTGAAAAGGTCATGGTTTGGATCAATACACAGTAGTATTAAACTAACATTGTTGTTCTTAAGGAATTTGGAGAGGACCTTAACAGCAAATTTTCCAAATATTAAATGTCTTCTCATTTCCTGGCTTCTAGTGTGAAAGGCGCTGATTGTTATTCTAAGCATGATTAAAGCATGCTTGAGTCCATTGTTATAGTCTTTGAGTCAATTCATCTTCTTGAGGACCTTCCTTTCCTACACTCACCTTCTACCTTTCCAAGAATGATGCCTTTCTCCAAGGAATGGCCCCATCTAGCAACATACCTAAAGCCCATGAGATGAAGCTTCACCATCATTGTGACCAAGGGGCACGGTCGTCTTTCTTTCTCCAACACATGTTTGTTCCTTTGGCAATCCATGGAATATTCTGTACAATTCCCAATACCATCACAAAAAGCATCAATTCTTCTTCTGACATCCTTTTCATTGTAAAACTTTCAGATGCATAGCAAGTAATTGAAAAGACTATGTATCTGGAGAA
>NW_006399875.1:2513449-2517492 GCF_000299155.1 Elephantulus edwardii
GACGGCACATAACAACAACAACAACAACATGTATGGCTTGGGTCAAGTACCCTTTCTTAGTCTTTAAATGGACATAATTGTTCCCTAGTAATTTGGAAAGATACCTGCGTGAGACTTTTCAAATGCAATACTGTCCTGATCTCCTGACTGTTGGTACCAAAGATGTTGATTGTGGATAAGATGAAATTATTGACAACTTCAATCTTTTGCCCACTAATCATGGGCCCTTTTGTCCCAGTAGTGAGGATTTTCATTTTGGTGATTCTGGTATGCAATCTAGAATGAAGACTGCTGTCTTTGATCTTCTGCAACAAGTGTTTAGGTCCTCCTCAATTGAGAAATCAACATTGTGATATCTGTGTAACACAGGCTGATGATTCATTCACAGATTCTGATGCCATATCCTTTAAAAAGTCTTCCTCCTTGTGTGATTTGAAAAAAGATATCATGCTTGGAAAAATGTGATGTCAGTGAAAGAGAGGTAGACATTCAATGAGATAAATTGACACAGTGACCGAAGTAACAGTCTGAAGGAAGTCAGAGATGAGAGGGTGGTACATGATAGGACAAGGTTTAGATCAGTTGTTCATAGGATTGCTATAAGTTGTACCTGACTTGAGGGCACCTAACAAGAACAAAAACAAATACACATAAAGAATATAGAAATCTAGAATATAGAAAACATAAAATATAGAAAATTTTAAAAAGACCTATGGAAAAATGATGTCTGAATTGTTGTGTTAGCGAAGAGTTTTGGATATAATACGGGCTGCCAAAATAACAAACATGTCTATTCTGGATGAAGTTCAACCAAGATGTTCCTTAGAAGCAAGGCTGGTGGAATGTCATCTCACAAACTTTGGATGTGCTTAGAAAGGCAGCCAGTTCTTGGGAAAAGAAGATCAGAAATGAGAGGAAGAGCCTCAACTAGATGGATTGACACAGTGGCCACAGCAATAGGTTTAATCACAGTAGAGATTGTGAGAAAGATACTAGATTCAGCGGGGTTTGTTCTGTTGTATGTAGAATCACTATGGATCTGAGGGTTACTCAACGGTACCTAAAAACAACAACAGTGTCCTCCAGGGTCATCCTTTTTGCATAATATTACATGAGTTCCATGACCCTGGAGGACATTATGCTGAGTGAAATATCTCAATCACAAAGGGACAAATATTGAATAGGGCCACTGTTGTAAAATGGGACTGACATCGGCATTGAGGGAAGACAGAGAAGGAGGGGAGGAATGGTGTATACTACATTGAAACAGATGAGGGAGAGAACTGTTTATAGGGTTTTATGATTGGACGTTATTGTCAATACAGGAGTCCAGAATGAAGACTACACAGTGAAGTGGACTTGGGTGGAGGGATTGCATAACAATGAAAGCGTTTTTCTTTTGCTTTTCAAGGAGAAGAGTGAATTGAGGGGTAGGGGATGATTAGGGAGAAAAGTGCAATAATGAATGACTGGAAACCCTAAGTCTCTATAAACTTTCATTAAAATTAATTAAAAAAAAAAGAAGACCAAACAACAACAACAACAATGTTAGTAAAGTCGGTTTCTAGATGCTATATCTTAACTGTAGTACCATTTTATTCCCTGTGGTATAATTGTACATAGCTTTCCTGACTTTGGAGACTCCTACAGAAGAAAGATGAATGCCTTTGAGTTGTGATATTGGAGAAAAGAAGAACAAGCACATATCTTATGCAGAAGGCACAACCAGGGTACTGCTTCCGGGTAACAAGGGTGGAAGGTGGTCTCACATGTTGTCAGTGAAACTTGGTCTCACATGCTGTCAGGAGGGGCCAGTCCTTGGAGAAGGACTTTGTACTGGGTAAGGTGAAGAGTCAGAGAAAGAAAGAAAGACCCCCCAACATGGTGGATTGACACAGTGACTATAACAATAAGCTCAAGTACACCAGAGATGATGAGGATGGCACAAGATTGTGGATAGGGTTGCTAAGAGGCTTTGTGGACTTGATGGCACTTAACAACAATAACAACGACAACATTTAGTGATTTATGTTGGCCTAATGGACAGAAAGTTATGCTACCAAGTCCAAGGTGGGTGATTTTCATTTGTAGCCCTCAGGCCTGGTTTTAATCGTTATTGGTCAAACGTTCTTCTAGGTGATACAGCACTGGTCTGTGCATTCCTGTACAGAGGTAACTAATGGTTGTTGTGATTCTAAACACTATAACACCGATGTGTCAAATGTGAGAATCGTTACCCCTGGTGGACAGTGTTTGGTGGAGCTCCCCAAGTAAAACAAGATTGGAAGGAGGCCTGGCATCCTCTTCCGAAATGGTTCGCCTCTGGAAACTGTATGAATTGTGCTCAGGTCTTTCATTCTTAGGGTTGCTATGATTATTTATGACTCAACAGCACTTAACAACAACATCAACAAAACGGCAACTGTTCGGTAGCTCACACATGTCTTCAAAATACACTGAAGCCCAGATGCTGATGCATTTATTCACTGCACAGCACTCAAGACAGGAGAAGAGACTGATTCCAACTCTAGCCCACAGGAAGACGGACCAGGCTTTTAGACAAGGCAAAGTTTGCTAGATGACAAAGCCGTGGCAGCACTGAAGGACAAATCT
The DNA here is from genome assembly GCF_000299155.1 of Elephantulus edwardii. Taxonomy (NCBI): domain Eukaryota; kingdom Metazoa; phylum Chordata; class Mammalia; order Macroscelidea; family Macroscelididae; genus Elephantulus; species Elephantulus edwardii. The sequence goes on from NW_006399875.1 coordinate 2,516,063, forward strand.
CTGAGAAGGTCACAGACTTGAATGCATTAGCACAGCTCCCTTTCTGTGCTGTGGCCCTTGACTTCCCCCTCCGTCTCCAGCAGCAGCTGCCTCTGCCCCAACTCCCCCCTTCACGCTGCTAAGTGGCACTGCTGCCATTTTATCGGCCAGTCGCCAGGAGGCTCAGGGGAGAAACGCTATCTCCAATGGCCATGAAAATTGATATTGAACATAGAAGGAAAAATCTCACAAGCTGATAGCAATTAGCTAAAAAGGATTTGCGACTCCGTGAGTCATCACGCCAGGGGATCAAAGTCATTTGCAGGCAGTGTTTTCAGAGCCCTGCCTCTGTTTATCACCCACACTGGGCTGTGACATTTTCGGCTTCCCCAGCCCCTTCCTTCTTCCAGCAGACACAGCAGCTCACAAGCCTCTCCCTTCAAAGCTGCTGGAGCGGGAAGGGGTTTGAGATGGGGTGAGGATTCTGATCTGTGCTTTAGCGATTCTGTAAGAAACCTACAGACATTTATTTAGGAGTAGATGGCACATTTTTTTTCTTAACAGGGAAGTGTATTTTTACTACAAGCCACCAGGAGAAAAAAAAAGTATAAGTTAATAGACAGAGAACAGTGAACTATCCAGAGACTTACCAAAGTCTGAAGCACAGGTAACTTAGTCGTGTCACCCTTTGTTATATTTACAATCAACATGGTGGCCTCAATGGCTTGGTTTCATAAACAGTTATTAGTTTTAAGCCAGGCACCTAGAGATTGTCTTCAGGGAACTGCCATTCCCTGGTCTTTGCTCTGAGTATCAGGAACTCAGGGTCATTAATTTAAACTGCTGCCCACAGGCATGAAAAACCAAACTCCTTATAATCATGTCTATTCTGATGTATAGCAACCAAACAGGATGGAGTAGACCTGGCTCATCCCTTCCTAGGCTGGAAACCATCCTTCCCCACGCAGTAGGGGAACCATTGTTTTTGAACCATTGGCCTTTGTGTCAGCATCTGAATGCTTAACTACTGTGCCTTCAGAGGTCCTACCTGCTTCTTAGCATCTCATGATAAGAGCATACTTCAAGCATTCTTTTTTAAAAAGATAATAAAGAGTCTTTAACCTAATTTTATTTTATCACTAATAGTGCAGAGAAAGTACGCAGATTGGAAGCTCTATCACATAGAATAGTTTGAAGACAAAATGTGAAAAGTAAAACTTAAATGATGCTATAAATAAACCTTTTCTTCATCTATCAAGATACTGCCTTTTTTGCAATATCAAGTAGCATGATGTCCTAGTGGTAAGATGCAGTGCTGCAACCTTAACGGTTCAATTCCAGCAGCTGCTCTAAGGCTTAAGGATGGGCTATTGTTTCCTATGCCAGTTACCGCCTCTGAAAATCCACTGGAGAGTCAACTATGAGTTGACTCTGACTTAATGGTACATAAC
>NW_006399875.1:2517657-2559026 GCF_000299155.1 Elephantulus edwardii
GAGGAGGAGGAGGAGGAGGAGGAGGAGGAGGAAGAAGAAGAAGAAGAAGAAGAAGAGAAGGAGGAGGAGGAGGAGAGAGAATGAATCCCCATGGAATGACAAAAGAACAAATATGTCTTGGAGAAAGTGCACCAGAATGCTCCTTGGAAGCAAGAATGGTGAAGGTTCATCTCACCTACTTTGGGCCTATTCCTTAGAAATGGACAGAATCCTTGCAAAGGTGGAAGGTCTGCAAAAGAGGGGAAGACCATAAATGAGATGCATTGACACAGAGACTGTGGCAATGAACTTATGTGTGTCAGAGATAAAGATGGTACAAGGTAGAACAGGGTTTAGATTTGTTGTTCGTAGGGTTGCTTTGAGTTATACTCAGTTCAAAGGCACATAACAACAGATGAACAATGGATCTGAACCCTGCATTCCACATCGCTTCATTCCTTAAACACTCGAGCCTCTGTCACAGTCACTAAGTCAGTGCATCTTACTACCGTCTTCTCCTTCACTGACCTTTTCCAAGACATATTTGTTTGTCCTTTTGAAAGTCCATGGGATAGGCTTCTCCAGAAGACTGAAGTAGAATCGATGTCTTTGAATTGTGGTGTTGAAGAAGAAGATTTGACATCTTGTGGACCGCCAAAGAACAAACACATCTGTCTTAGAGAAAACACAATGAGACTTATCCTTATAGGTAAGGAGCGTGAAACTCTTTCTCACATGCTGTCAGAAGGGCCCAGTGACTTGGCAAAAGACGTCGTATTGGAAAAGGTAGAAGGGCAGCGTAAGAAAGAGAGGAAGATCCTCACTGGGATAGATTGACCCAGTGATACCACTATGGGCTTGAATATAACAGAGATCATGAGGACGGTCCAGGACAGGGCAAGTCTTAGATCTACTGTTTTTAAATCTCAGTTCACTTTATGGTGTCTAACAACAACAGCAATACGTAAATAGATAGACAAGCAGACAGATAAATAAAGTCCCTGCATGGCACCAACACTCAATGCTCCACTCTTAGGTAAAACATTGGTAGTTTTAAAGGGTCAGGAGTGCCTCAGAACAAACCTGGGAGCCTGCTTCAGGTCACAGTGTTGAAATCCTGTGAAGCAATTCTACTCTGCATGCATGATCTCATGAGAGGTGGGAATTTATTCTATAACAACAACAACTACTATTGCACATACACACAATGTACCTGTGCACATTGAAAGTGAAAGCTTATTTAGCAGAAAAAAATACAGTACCTAATTAAAACAAAGCCACATATAACTTCACTACTAATTGAGACAAGTAGTTTAGAAAAGCATTGAAATGTTACCTGCCGTACTGTCTCATCAGTAGAAGAAAATATAGCCCATTACATAAAGGGGTATCTAGGAGCTCTAGTGGCCTAATGACAAGATGGTGCACTACAATGCCAAAGGCATGAGGTTCAAGTCCACCAGCTGCTCCAGGGAAAAATGATTGGCAATCTTCTCTCATGCCTCTGACAGTCCTAATGGAAGGTCAGCTGTGAGTTCATTCTGACTTCATGGCACACGATAACAACAACAGGACAAGACTAGCAGTAACTCTGCTGACGACTGTGCTTGGGTAGTCACTTGAATGAGCAATTATGAGGCAGTCAGAGAGGTAAGCCCTCTCCATCGTTACTCTGCTCCAGCTCATGGGCACCAAGCTCTCCAGCTGCCCTGGGTAGCAGTCAGATCTTATGGCTAAAAGAAATCTGTCTGCAAACAAGTATAAACATCTAAAAAAAGGAGGGAATGTAGATGCATTTAAACTTTTTGAGAGATCAAATACTCTGTGGAGTATTGTGCACTGCTGAAGACAGAACAGCTGCACTTCCAAATTTTGCGGGACTATAAAGCATTATGCCAAGGGGGAGGGAGTCTGTGCATGGTGTTCTTTGCATCTGGCAGCATTCTTTGCATGGGGCAATTGTGGAAGGAAGACCAATGTGTTCCTTTATTTCAAAGACAGAGTGATGAGGGGCTTAAGGAGACCCCTTCCTGCAGGATCTGCTTGGCACACCTAGAAATGCTTCTCTTTGGGACTTAAGGCGTACGATGAAATGAAGGGCGATTGCACAGGGAGCCTTAGAGTCCAAAAGAAAACCAGTTAAACTGTACTCACCACAAACTTAAATCTACCATAACTTAGAAGTTGCTGCTTAGGTCTACCAGCAAATCTACTAAGTGATTCTATAATCAGATATACTGTGTTTATGCTGCATGTAGTGGGAACAGTCATAGCAATCACACTCACTCTGTAAGGACAAGAAATCGCATTATCCACGGAGGAGACCCTGCTTAGGTTTCTCGGCAATGCACCTCGTGTATAACCACTACCTACCTCTCAGTGGTGGCTTGCACATAGCCGTGCTTCTCAACAGATTGTAGCTCAGCTTCCAGACTAAGGCGGACCAGGAAGAAGACTTGGGGCTCTGCTCGCCAATTCCAGTTCATGAAAATTCACAGGGGTCCATCTAACCCATAGCCTGGTATTGAACTGGTCAATGACGCATGATGCTCTCATGACTTAGGACCTCTCTGATGGCAGATAGCAAAAAGAACGGAAATCAAGGGGTGCAGGTAAGTTATATTTCAGGTTCAACATCTCTAATGGTCATCATTCTTCACTGATGACCAGTCCCCAGAAATTGTCCTCAGGGAAAGTTGTTGTTGTCCATCTCTTCCTCTTGCAATATCTTTCTCTCTTTTCTGGACTCCTGCATTTCATACATGTTCTGCTAATTGCTTCAGCAATGATACCTGGAAGTCCCAAGTCTTCAGAACATCTAAGTTTTAAGCAGTTCTAAAAAGCCTCATGACCTGCAAAGCTGCTTCCCCTTCTCATTCTGTCTTATGAGCACATTGTGTATGTGTGTGTGTGTGTGTGTGTGTGTGTGTGTGTGTGTGTGTGTTGGGCAGGTTTACTTGTTCAGGACACTTGGGTTTATGTGGCTTTGTGAGCCACGCTCCCACCTCTGCTGGGGCTCTCTGGACAAATGGAACTGATATCTTATCGCATATGATCAAATTAGAGTGCCACATAATCACTGCACGTGCCTGATGTGGAGACTGAAAAGTTTGATCCCACAGCGCATAAGGCCAGGGCCAGATTACATTACAGGCATTTCATTAGAATTGACCCAAGTATCTAGATCTATCCCTTACACAATGTTCTAATTCATAACGCAAGCACTACTGATTACAACAACTGCTTTGCAAGCTGTGTTTAAAACTGCTGATGGCTCATATTCCTGGAGCAAGATGTGAAAACAGTTAAAAGGATCTGTTACTGGGAACTGGATCCCCTGACCCAGTGTCTCCGCAAGGTCAAAGAGTAAGATGAAGAAGAAATGTTTAAATACAGAAGCGCCTTCTCGCTTGCATATTCAGGGAGCAAGGGAGCTTGGTTTTGCCAAGAGCAGACAGGAAATGTGACCGCATGGATAGGATGGCGTTCTGGCCCTGTGGTATCTCAGGTTCTGTTCCCAGTCCAATAGCTTTGACCTTGAGAAGGGCACCTCTTCATCCTCACATCTCGATTCCTCAAGCCAAGGACTGAAATAGCAATGGTGATCACATGGTTCCGGGTCAATGGACACTCAAAGCCCAGGTCAATGGACATCCAAATTCAAAGTTGTTGCTGTGGGCTGTTGAGTCAGCACTAACCCATTACTGACCCTCTAGTGTGTGTTCAAAGGGAGTAAATCACAAAGGAGGAAATTATTCCTCTTCCTCCTGCAGAACAACTCATGGAGTCCAACTGTATACCTTTGAAATTGCAGTACGGCTTCTAGCCACTAATCCACCAGAGCTTCATAAAAGGTGGCATCAGTCAATTAAGGGAGACAGAAGATGCAAGGTCTACCTACATGTGCTATTATGCCGTTGTTGATGTTGTTAGGTGCCATGGAATCGAGTATAACTCATAGCGACCCTACAAACGACACATTTGAACCCTGTCCTGTCCTGTGCCATCCTCACAATCTCTGACACACTTGAGCCCACTGCTGCAGTCACTGTGTCAACCCACCTCATTGAGGGTCTTCCTCTCATTCACCTTCCCTCCACCTTCCCAAGCATGATGTTCTTCTCCAAGCAATATTTTCTCTTGGCGATATGCCCAAAGTATGTGAGATAGTTCTTCATAATCCTTGCCTGCAAGGAACACTCTGGCTGCATCTTCTCCAAGACACATCACTTTTTGTTCTTTGGCAGTTCATGGGATTTTCAACACTCTTCTCTCCCATCTCTTCTCCTAATTCCGCAGTTTTTTAGCCTGAAATACAATCACTTATAGTACTGTCTTGAAGAAGTGCTTCTGGGCATAGAGAAAGCTCTGGGAACATGGGAAGAAAGCTAGAACTAGGAGCCCTGGTGGGAATATGACAAAGTACTTAGTTGTGTAGTTAGAACAGTAAAGTTAGAACTTACTCAGAAACGCTACCAGAGAATGACATGGGAATATGCTCCCCCAAATGATTAAAACAAACTCTCTGTAACTCTTCTATTTTGTCACATGTGGCTTCTAGGGATCAAAATTAACTTAAGGGAACCTCACAACAACAATTCCAATACTGCAGTGACGCTGTCCATAACTATATATTAAACGATCCACATTTTCAAGGAAGATATCTGAAAAGACTGGCCTAGTCTCCAAAAGTAAAACATATTCCTCAGAAGAGTTTTGCTTCTTCCCTCATGAAAGGCCCAGCCATCTACATATCTGGACCACTCTGGTGGTAGAGAAGGATGAGCAATCTCCTCTTGTACAATTCAATGTCTCTGAAAGCCCATGGGAGGGTCAGCTATGGGCTGGTTCTGATTTGACTACACATAACAGCAATAACAGCAACAGCAGCAACAACTGAGGCTTGATGACTTATCAGTTGTTTGTTGTTGTTATGTGCCATCGAGTCGCTTGCGACTCATAGCGACCCTATGTACAACAGCCCTAAACTCCGCTCTGTCCTGTGCCAATCGCACTGTCTCTGACACTCCCAGCCCAATTATCCCAGTCACTGAATCAATCCACCTCATAGAGGGCCTTCCTCTCCTGCGATGTCCCTCCACCCTCCCAAGCATGATGTCCTTCTCCAAGGACCGGTCTCTCAAAGTATGATAGACGGAGCCTCAGAATCCTTGCCTCCAAGGAGCCACCTGGTTTAACCCTTTGCATAACAAATCTGTTTGTTTTCCTAGCAGTCCGTGGTATTCTCAATACTCTTCTCCAGCACCACAGCTCAAAGGCAACAATTCTCCTGCTATCCTCCTTGGTCATAGTCCAACTCTCTGATGCATAACAAGTGATTGCGAAGACCATGGCCTTTATCAGACGCACCTTAGTCTCCAGGGAGACACCATTGTTCTTCAGTACTTTGGAACGGTTCCTAACAGCAGACTTTCCCATGGCAATGCGCCTTTAAATTTCCTGGCTGCTGGTGCCAAGACTGTTGACTATGGAGCCAAGCAAACTAAAGCTGTGTACAATCTCAATCTCTTCACCATCCATCCTGATGCTGCCAATTGGTCCAGTGGTGAGAATCTTTGTCTTCTTGACATTGAGCCTCAATCTATTTTGGAGGCTGCAGTCCTTGACACTCTGCAGCAGGAGCTTCAGGTCCCCTTCAATTTCAGCAAGCAGGGTTGTGTCATCTGCATAACACAAATTGTTGATAAATGACCCCACATTTCTCCTCATAAAGCCCAGCCTCCCAGATAATCTGTTCTGCATATAGATTGAAAAGGTTTGGAGATAGGATGCATCCCTGTCATAAGCCCTTCCCAATTTTGATCCATGCAGTGTTATTATTTCTAAATAAAATTATAATAATATGTAAGTTAGGTGTTCTTCATGACAGGATCCCTAGGTATAACAGATGGTAGAATACTCCACTGTTAATGAAAAGTTAGAAGTTTGCATCAATGCAGAGGCACTTTGGAGAGAGGACTACTGATTTACCTCACGCAGTCTAATGGAGCAGATCTCTACTTTGACACATGTAGAACACCATGAGCAGGAAGTACCACTGTCGTGAACGACTCATAGTGACCCTGTGAACAAAAGACCTGAGCACTGTTCATAGAGTTTCTGGAGGTAAACCATTTTGGAAGTGGATGCCACTCCTGCTTCCAAGCTTGTTTTAATTGGGGAGCTCCACTAAACATTGTCCACCAGGGGTGACCATTAACACATTTGACACATCAGTGTCACAGTGTTTAGCATCACAGCAACCACGAGTTAACTCTGTACAGCAAATGGACAGACCAGTGCTGTACCACCTAGAAGAATGTTTGACCAAAAACAATTAAAACCAGGCCTGAGGGTTGCTGATTAAAATCACCCACCTTGACCTTGTTGATTGACATAACATTCTGTCCAGTAGGCCAACTTAGCCCTATGTTGTCATTGTTATTGTTGTTAAGTGCCACTAGTATTAATAACTCTTGCTTTGTTTTTTCCGCAAATGAAGGAGTTTTTAGGTACCCTCCAGGCAACTATGATTCACAGTGACCTTACAAACAACAATTCTGACCCTTTTCCTACCCTATACCATGCTCCCACCTCTGGTAGGCTAGAGTACTTTGTTACAGTCGTCTGAGAATACATCTTGTTGAAAATCTTCCTCTCTTTTCCTCACCTGCATCATATTTGTCTCTAAGGACCAGCCCTTCCTGAAAATATACCCCAAATGGATTTCTTGACTGTAGTTAATGTGGTTGTTGATTGTGGATCAAAGTAAAAAGAAATTGTCTATCGTTTCAATCTTTTCTTCTTTTATTGTGATGTTGCCTGGTTATCCAATGGTAAGGGTAATTATCTTCTTGATGCTAAGATATAATCCATAGGGAAGGTTGTAATCACTGATCTTCTGAGGTAATTGTTTTAAATCTTTGACTTTTTCTGCAAATAAAAGTGTGTCATCTCCATAGCAAAGGTTGTTGAGTCTTCCTCCAATCCTGGTATCACATTCTCCATAAAATCCACTTTTTCAAATGATTTTTCTCAATGTACAAGTTGAATATGGGTGGGTAAAGAATGCCAACTTGGTGCACAAGTTTCCTGATTTTAAACCTTGCACTGTTCCATTGTTCTGTTCAGAGAATGGCTTCTTGGTCTATGTGTATGATCCATAACAGTTATGTTTGCAATGATGCTTATTCCAAATAACGTGACAGTGTCTAATTATAGAGACACATATATTTTAAGGATAATATTTCCCCAGTGAATATGGAAAACTAAATAACTGATAACTTTAAATTATAGTATTGCAAAAGAATATTGACTATATCATGGCCTACAAAAAAAAAAAACAAAACAAACAAAAACACCCAAAACAAAACAACAACAACAAACAACCATCAAACAAACAAGCAAACAAAAACCAAACCAAATCCTAAATCTGTATTGGAAGAAATGCAGCTAGACTATTCCCTAGGAGTAAGTATGGTAAGATCCCATTTCATGCATTGTTGACATGCTATGAAGAAGGATTCTTTTTTGGGGAAAGATGGACTTCAAGCTTGGTAGGATAAAGCATCTATGAAAACAAAGATTCTCAATGAAACAGATTAACACAATGGCTCTTACAGTAGGTTCAGAAGCAACAGACACATTAAGAATGGTTTGGAAACTGACAAAAAAAGCCTCATACTGTTGTATATGACTTCACGATGAGATAAAAATGAATGGAGGGAACCTAACAACTACTACTCATTAGAGATCTCTTTAGAGCCATTTAGGAAAATGGACTAAATAAATCTGAGCCAAAGGCTTTTGCAGGGATTTCTGGGAGACTCAAATAATTTACTCTCTTTCTGCTGCAGAACCACATAGAAGAAGGGAGAAGATTAATTCTTCACAAAGGTTTACATGATCCATTTAGTTTTTGCATAAAACCCCAGTGTGTTTTTCCAAGGCTTATATTTATTTTCATGAGTAAAATGCAAAAGTAGCATAAATCACTGTGTTGGCTGGCACAGTTTGCTGATTTGGCAGGGCCAGTAAGACTATATTCACAGAACGCTGATGACTTTCTAAATACATGTATTTTATGACTTTAAGCAAACAAATGAGGAAGCAAAGTCTTAATATAAGACAATAGGCAACAATTTACGGTCACTGTCTTCATATTTGGTGGAGAGCGAGTCCAAGGAGAGCTTAGTGTGTGGGTAAAAGTAGAAAGACAAAAGATTAAAGCAGACTGCATATGGACTTCATGGCGAAACATTGTCTCACATTCACCCAAGAAGTGACATTTCTTGGGAAAAAGATACTACACTGGGGAAATTAGAAGGTCAGGAAAAGAAAGAGAGACCTGGAACAAGATGGATTGGCACAGAGACTGCAACAATGGACTTGAACGTGACAGAGGGACCATGAGGATGGCATAGGATGAGGGGAAGATTTCAATCTGTTGTTCAAGGTCCACCTTATGACACCTGAAACAACAGCAGTGTTTAGGGAGTTTGGCAGGTGATATTAATATTTATCAGTTAGAAAAGGGTTCTTTGGAAAATCTTAAAGTAGAGATAAAATTAGAATTTGGACAAAGCACTGTGTTTGTTGAGGTTCCTTTTGGACAACAGTGCTGAGTGTTTGGGAAGGTGTTTCAAATGTAAGCAGAAAGTCTCCATCTAGGAATAAACTAGTTTTATGTGAGAGTACTAATTTCAGAAACATCTTTTCCCTAGAAATACGAAAATTGAAAAGAAATTACCAACTATTTCTCAAACTTCTGGGAGTCATCTGTCTGAGGTTGTAGATTATACCATCATGCAGTCTGTGATACTGAGATATACCAACATCATGATCCTTGAAAAAATATAGAATTTGAGTTTACTATTAATAAATTGCTAAAGAAATATTGACACACAGAAATAAAACTGTAACGGCTCCAACTCACCAACATGAAGTTGGAACTATACTAGCCCTCTAATTCCTTTAATAAATTAATTCATAATTTTAAAAACATACATTTTCATATCTAGATGGTTTCGTGGAGTGTTCTATCAAACATTAAAGAATAAATATTACTGGTTCTGTACAGTGTCTCACAAACATTAAAAGAGGAAGGAAAACTTCCTGATTCCTTTGTTGTTGTTGGTGGGTTCCATTGAGCTGAGCATGTATTGCAGAGACTCTACAAACAACAATATCAATCCTGTCTTATCCTGTACCATCCTTATCATCCCTAATATACTTGAGCTCATTGCTGCAGTCACTGTATCAATCCATCTCATTGAGTTCTTCCTTTCTTTTTATGACATTTCTAAGCATGATATCATTCTCCAAGAAATAGCCTCGCTTAACAACATGCCCAACTGTATGTGAGATGAAACTTCACCATCCTTGTCTCTAAGGAGTACTCTGTCTGAGACATACTTGTTTATCCTTTTGTTAGTCCATGGAATAGTCAATACTATTCTCCAGCACTGCAACTCGAAAGCATTGATTCTTCTGCTAACATTTTCACTTGTTGTCCGGTTCTCAGATGAACCGCAGGTGATCTGAAAGATCATAGTTTGAATCAAGAGAGAACCTTAGCCTTTACATTGACACCATTGCACTTCAGGACGTTAGAGAGGCCCCGGACAACAGAGTTTCCTCAATGATATTCATCTCCTGATCTCCTGTCTACTAGTATCAAAAGTGTTGACTAGTAAGCTGAAATTGTTAACAATTTCAACCTTCTTTCCGTCTATCATGGTGTTGTCTATTGGCCCATAGGTGAGGAGTTTTGGGTTATTGATCTTGAGATATAATCTTAGTCCTTAATCTTCTAAAGCAAATGCTTCGCGTTCTCTTCACTTTGAGTAAGCAAAGTTGCATCATCTGTATATCTCATCCACATCTCACATCATAAACAAAAATCGACACAAAGTGGACCAGAAACATAGAGATAAAACCCTAAGCTATAAAGCTCAGACAAAAGGGACCAGTTTAGAAGGGCTAGTCTATGGTATAATGAGGTAGGTAAATACAGCAAGAAATGCACAAACAGGAGTGGACAACATCCATGAATAACATCCATAAATGGGACCTTCTAAAGATTAAATCCAGGTGTGAGGGGTTCTTGGTGGTAGTGAAGGAAATAGGAAAGATCCTGTGCGAAAAACAATGTCTTTGAACTTTGTAAATAAACCTGTGTAAAATTTAAAAAAAATTACTTAAAAATATTTTTCAATAGGGTGGACAGAAAACCTACAGACTGAGAGAAATCATTTGGCAATGTCATCTCAGACAAGGATCTCATAAGAAAAGTTTACAGAATGCCAGAGTTTCCACAAGAAAATGTCTTATCACCTGATGACAAAATGAACAAAAGACGTGGAAAGTTTTTCTACAGATGAAGATATTTGGATGGCCCGCACACACATGAAGAGTTGTTCAAAATCACTGGTAGTACGAGAAATGCAAATCAAAATCTTAGTGAGATGTCATCTCGCCCCACTCGCAGCTGTTATGTAGCTTTGAGTCACCTGTGACTCTTATAGGATCATGTGAACAAAAGCTCTGACCCCTTCCATATACTGAGCCGATCTTACTGACTAGGCTCTTCCTCTCCTGCACTGCTCTCCTCCACCCTTGATGATGTCCTTCCCCAAGGACTGATCTCTCCTTGCTACATGCTTTTGGGTTTATACGTATATGTATGTGTGTGTGTATGCTACCAAGGCCAAGGTGGTATAACACTGGTCTGTGCATTGGTGTACAGAGATATCTCATGGTTGATGTGGTGCTGAGCACTGTGTCACTGATGTGTCAAATGTGATAATGGTCACCCGTGGTGGACAGTGTTTGCTGGAGCTTCCCGATTAAAACAAGCCTGGAAACAGAAGTGGCATCCAATTCTGAAATGGCTTGCCTCCGGAAACTCTATGCACAGTGCTTAGGCCTTTCATTCATAGGGTCTATATGAGTCACCTATGACTCAACAGCACCTAACAACAACATATGTTGTTGTTAGGTGCTATCGAGTTGCCTGTGACTCATAGCGACCCTATGTACAACAGTCCTAAACTCTGCTCTGTCCTACACCAATTGCACACTGACACTCCCATCTTGATTATCCCAGTCACTCAATCACTCCACTTCATAGAGGGCCTTCCCCTCCTGCGTTGTTCCTCCACCCTCCCAAGCATGATGTCCTTCTCCAAGGACCGGTCTCTCCTCACAACATGTCCAAAGTATATTAGACAGAGCTTCAGAATTCTTGCCTCCAAGGAGCCACCCGGTTTAACCCTTTCCAGGACGAATCTGTTTGCATTCCGAGCAGTCCATCGTACTCTCAATACTCTTCTCCAGCACCACAGCTCAAAGGGATCAATTCTCCTTCTTTCCTCCTTGGTCATTATCCAACTCTCTGAGGCATAAAAAGTGATTGCAAAGACCATGGCCTGTATCAGACGCACCTTAGTCTCCAGAGAGACACCATTGCTCTTCAGTACTTTGGAGAGGTCCCTCACAGCAGACTTTCCCACGGCAATGCGCCTTTTAATTTCCTGGCTACTGGTGCCTAGAGTGTTGACTGTGGAGCCAAGCAAACTAAAGCTGTGAACAATCTCAGTCTCTTCACCATCCATCCTGATGCTGCCAATTGGTCCAGTGGTGAGAATCTTTGTCTTCTTGACATAGAGTCTCAATCCATATTGTAGGCTGCAGTCCTTGACCCTCTGCTGCAGGTGCTTCAGGTCCTCCTCAGTTTCAGCAAGCAGGGTTGTGTTATCTGCATAATGCAGATTATTGATAAATTGTCCACCAGTCTTGACCCCACATTTCTCCTCACAGAGCCCAGCCTCCCGGATAATCTGTTCTGCATATAGGTTGAAAAGGTATGGAGACAAGATGCATCCCTGGCATACGCCCTTCCCAAATTTGAACCATGCATTGTTTCCTTGCTCTATATGTGTGTATATGTATATGTGTATGTGTATGTGTATATGTATGTATGTTTGTGTATATATTTTTGTATATTTTTGTTTTTGTATATGTTTTTATGTATGTATGTTTACATATATATATTTGACAAATTTCAATAAACAGATGCTACTGTTTCCCTAGCTATGCTCATTAAGTTGTGCCAAGAAATCTGGAAGAAACTACCTTGTCAACTTACTGGAAAAGAACCATATTTATTCCTTTTTTTAAAAAAAAGTGAACCAAAAGTGTATGGAAATTATAGAACACTACCACTAATATAACACACTAGCAGAATTGTGCTGAAAATGATCCAAAAACTATTAGAACAGTGCATTGACAGAAGACTATCAGAAATACAAGCTGGATTTAGAAGAAATCGTGGCACTAGAAACTTTACTGCATATGTCAGATGAATCAAGTGTACCAGCGGAATGTCTGTGTTTCATTGACAATGCAAAGGCATTTGACTGTGTGGATCACAACAAATTCTGGCTTTTAGGAGAATGGCAATTCCAGAATACTTGATTGTGCTTATGTGAAACCTATACTAGGACCAGGAAGCAGTCTTCAAAACAGAGCAGGAAAACACTGCATGGTTCAAAGTCAGGAAATGAGTGTGTCAGGGATGCATTCTCTCTTCATATCTTTTGTAATCAATATGAAGTGGGAAGTAGGGCTTTATAAAGAGGAGTGTGGCATCAGGATTGGAGGTAGATTCATCAATAACCTACGTTATGCAGATGGCACAAACTTGCTTGCTGGAATTGAAGAATACCTGAAGCTCTAGCTGAAGAAGGTCAATGACTGCAGTCTTTTATATGGATTGAAGCTCAGTATCAAGAAGATAAAGATTCTCACCACTGGGCCAATTGGCAGCACCATGATAGACAGAGAAGAGGTTTTTAACAGTTACAGCTTCCTTGACTCCACAATAAACACTTTTAACACCAGCAGTCAGGAATCAAGAGAAAAATTGCATTGGAAAAATCTGCTGTCAAGGACTTTAATAGTACTGAAAAGCAACAATGCCAGTCTAGAGACTAAGGTGCATCTAATCCAGACCATGGTCTTCACAATTACTTGTTATGCTTCAGAGTAGGACCATGACTAAGGATGACAGAAGAAGAATCAATTTCTTTGAATTGTGGTGCTGGAGAAGAGTCTTGATCATACCACGGATTGCCAAAAAAAACCCCAAATAGGTCTATCTTGGAGAGAGTGAAACCAAGTTTCTCCTTGGAGACGAGGATTTTGAAGCTCAGTCTCACATACTTTGGGCATGTGACTAGCAGAGACCGGTCCTTGGAAGGGTGGAGGGACAGCTCAGGAGAGGAAGACCCTGCATGAGATGGATTGATACAGTAGTTGGGACAATGGGGGTTGGTGTTTCAGGGTCAGTAAGACTGGCTCAGGACAGGGCAGGATTCAGAGATGTGAACCTAATGTTGCTATGGGTCTCTGGTGACTTGACAGCACATAACAACAACATAGATATAGATGACATAGATAAAGATATCATATATATATATAAATACAGATATAGATATGTTGTGTTAAGTGCCATAGAGTCATAGACGACTCATAGTGACCCTATGAATGAAAGACCTGAACATTTGTATAACCTTCATTGTTTCTTCATGTTCATAGAGTTTTCAGAGGCGAGCCCTTCTGGAAGTGGATGCCACCCCTGTTTCTAAGCTTGTTTTAATCTGGAAGCTACAGCAACCACTGTCCACTGTGGGTGACCATTATTGTATTTGACACACAGGGTCACAGTGTTTAACATCACGGCAACCACGAGTTATCTCTGTACAGCAAATGGACAGACCAGTGCTATACCACTTAGAAGAATGTTTGACCAAAACCAACTAAAGCCAAGCCTGAGGGCCGTGGATTAAAATCACTAACCTTTGGCTTGGTAGCATCACTTTTTATCCACTAGGCCAACAGAGTTCTAGATGTAGATATATCAGGAAACTTAGAACCCTGTGAAAGTCTGCAGTAGTCAAAGAATTTCTCCAAATTATTGAGGAGCGAGAAGTTAGAGGACTAAGGTACTAAGGTGCATTTGATTCAAGCCATGGTCTTTTCAATCTTGCTATGCTGCTGAGAGCTAGACAATGACTAAGACAGATAGAAGAAAAATTGATGTCTATGAAATGTGGTGTTGGAGAAGAGTACTGAATAGCTCTTAGACTGTCAAAAGAACAAATGCAGATATGTCTTGGAACAGGTGAGCTAGAGTTCTCCTTCAAGGCACAGGTGACAAAATTTTGTCTAGCATAGTTTGGACATGCGAATAAGACAGGCTGTTACTTGGAGAGGGACATGATGCTTGGGAAGGTGGAGCGTAGGCAAGAGAGAGGAAGACCTTCTCCCAGGTGGACTGACACAGTGACTGCAGCAATGGGCTTGTGTATGTCAGAGACAACAAGGATGACACAGGGTTCAGAACTGTTGTTATAGGATTGCTGTGAGTTGTACTTGGCTCAATGGGCCCTGACAACAGCAACAACATAAATCATATGTCTTGGTAGTGCCTAACAACAAAAACAATAAAAAGGAAACTTGATAATGTTTGAAAAGTGAACAGTTGATACAAAGACATTGTTTATATTTCTCCATTCTCCTCATCCCTTTATAATAATTTACAATATTTATAATTTAAGTGGGAGTCTTGGGAAGACCCTCACCTAGTAAGCAGGTGAAGAATTCAGGCCCCAAACCTGGGTGCAGACAGGCTTTAACAGCTGCTGTGGCAAGGGATAGAGAAACTACCTAATGCAAGACTGCTGATTTAAGTGCATTTTGCTTTGAAATTGAGGGATAGATTTAGAGTGATTTCTGGTTCAATCAGAAGAGGCAAGCATGGATATTGTGTAAGTGTAGTGAGAATAAAACCTCTGTTTTACTCTCTCCTCTCCAGCTTGCCTCAACGTTTTATTTTTTTTTACAATACAATTTTTTATTTTAATTTTGATTGTAATGAAAGTTTGCTGAAAAGTTAGATTTTCATTCATTCATAATTACACATTTCCCCCCTCTCCCTCTAGTCCGCATCCCGCAGTTAATTATATTTTAATATTCGTCCATTGTTACAAAACTCCCTCCCTTCCCCCTCCTCCCCAAGTCCTCTTTCAATGTACCTCTTATTCTTAACATCGCCCACTAGTGCCAGTTATCATTGAACAGATTCCATCTTATGGTGACTCCATGCATGTCCAAGTAGAATGTGCTCCATGTGATTGTTGATGGCTGTTCACTGGGCATCTCTGGGTGGACTTAAACCATGTATGTTTTGACTAGCGCTCAAGCACATTACCATTTGTACCAGCCAGAAACTCCTGCCTCACAGGGACCTGCTTACCCCACCATCCTCCATTCGTAACATACTCTTGCCATTCTGTGGCCTCCAGTGTTGACTGGCTTCCTTTTAGCTTCTCACACATACCACGTCCTTTCCGATCAGCCTTTGACAACAAGTTCGAAGGGAGACAGGGCTCTTAGAGGGTGAGGCTATCAGGGCTCCCCTGAGTCTCCAATGCCAACGTTGGGAGGTGCCCAGGTGCTCTAGTGACTGCAAGTCAGGGAGACACTTCCACACGAAAATTCACCACAAAGTAGTCCCCACAGCCAGGGACTGTCACCGTGGCCCCTGTTCTTAGTGGACCTTCCCAAGCTGTCTTTCTGGCTTTGAATTTGGGGAAATATCATGATTCATGATGACAACAAAAATAACCAGTGTTGTTTATCCAACAGTACTGAGCAACTTCACGTCTCTGTGTATTTTGATCATTCTCTCAATACTTCAAACTTCTTATCGTGCTGTTGCCCTCTTTGATAGACTACGGCACACTCCACGTGTAACTTTTATATGCACTAGGAAACAAACAAAAACACAACGACTCATTTTCTGATCTTCTCTTTTATTGTGATAGTCTGGAGCTATTGTTGTTATGTGCCATCAAGTCACCTGCAACTCATAGCGACCCTCTGTGCAATAGCCCTGCAACCTGCCTGCCCTGTCCTGAGCCAGTCTCACTGACTCTGACACATCTAGACCTGTAATATTTCCAAGATAAGCCTGTACTCCAATAACATAGAACAGAGAAGGGAGAAAAGGATCTTCAACTTCACAGCTCCTGATCATTGAGCTATAAGCCTTTCGTATCCCACGGGTAGAAACCCTTGGCTTTCATTCCATCCTTCACATCCTGACGCAGAAAAAGATGAACTGATTGATAACCTAGGGTTGTCATAACAAAAATCACAGAACATCTGATTTAAATATAAACAGTTAGAGACCCACGGTTGTGGAGAGCGGCTATCTCAGTCAGGACACCAGCTGATTCCCTCTGAGGACTTTGAGAGAGCCACTCTTTCCTGGATCTCCCAGGTCCTGATCATTCTTGGATCTCCTGGCTTCTTATTAGTGCATCTGCCGTCACATGGGGTTCTGTCTTTTCTCACTGTAACTATGTTTTCACACCTCTTCTCATCTTTTATATCACTTCAAAAGAGTTTAGGATGAGGACTCACCCTATCCTAATAGGATTTAATTTCATCTAATTAATAACAAAATAAAAATCATTTCTCCAAACAAGGTCATGCTATAATTACAGGGGTCATCTCAACATACCCTTTGGAGAACACAGTGAAGTCTACAATAAGAACTTAGTAATGTTATTGTTAGGTGTCATCAAGTCAGTTTGGACACATTGTATCTCTACATACAACAGAATGAAACTGTCAGTCACACACAGTATGCTCTCAATTTCTTTGGTGGTTAATTCTTTGATTGCAGGCATAGTACAAATTCATCCCTACGGAGGATTCTCCTCTCCTTTGCTGTCCTTCCACTTTTTCCAAATTTGATGTTTTTCTTCAGGGATTTTATTAACTAAGGTGTACTTTGAAGCAAGGATGGTGAAACTCAGTCTCATGTACTTTGGGCATATTTTCAGGAGAGGCAAGTCCTTGGGGAAAAAGCATCATGCTGAGGAATGTAGAGTGAAAGAGAAGACTCTATGACTGTTAACAACGGGCTCAAATGTGTCAGAGAAAGTGATGGTGCAGAATAGAATATGGTTCTACTCTGACATCCATAGCATCTCCGTTAGTTGTATTAGATTCCTGGACCCCTAATAAGAACAACAACAGCATGCACATTAGTCAAGACCCGATATTCTCAATTACTTTATGTCTATATGAAGACAGAACAATGAATAAAAAATGACAAAGAATAATGTATACCTTTAAATGATAGCATTCACAATATGAACAGTCTTCTAAGAATAATGAAAAACCTACAACCAGGAGAGAACAAAATAGATGAATGGGACCTTCTAAGAATCAATTCCCTATGCAAATTTAAAAACTTCTCCAAGAGAGTATGAAAGAAAGACACAAACTGGGAAAAACATATTTGGTAATGGCATCAGATAAGGGACTTATATTTAAAATTTATAGAAAAAAAGAAGAAGAAAGCAAGAAAAAAGTTAAACAACCCAATCACAAAATGGGCACAGGTTATGAATAGACACTTCACCCAGGAATAAATTCAGATAAAAAATAAACACATGAAGAAATGTTCAAAATCCCTAGCTATCAGAGCTATGCAAATCAAAACAACTATGTGATATCCTCTCACCCCAGCAACAATAGCAAAATTCAATAAAAACAGCAGAAAACAAATGCTTTTTAGTGAGTTGTGAAGAGATTGAAACCCATATTCACTGCTCATGGTAGTGCAAAATGGTTCAACCACTATGGAAGGCAGTTTGGTCGCTTTCTCAAAAAGCTAGAACCAGAAATATTATTTGACCCAGCAATTGCACTACTAGGAATAAACCTTAAAGAAACCAGAACTGCCATCTAAACAGATGTATGAACACCCATGTTTACTGCTACATTATGCACAACAGCAAAGGAATGGAAGTAACCCAAGTGCCCATCAACAAATGAATAGAAAAAAGAAAAATGATATATTCACACAATGGAATACTACGACCGTGTAAAATATCACACAACATGGATCACCCTGGAGGACATTATGCATAACACCATTGTTAAGAAGCAGGTCTGACATGGGGGAATTGGGAGGAGAATAGGAAAAGAGTTGATAGATGATGAACATTGTGTCAGAACAGATGAAGGAGAGAACTGTATAAGAGGAATATATGATTAGGCATTATATCTAAGACAATGGTCAAGAATAAGAGATACATTGAAAAGAGGACTAAGGGAAGGATATGGGAGGGGAGAAATTGTGCTACAATGAATGAATATTAAAATTAAAAAAAAAATAAAGCATTGAATGTTGAACATAGCACACACTGCCAGGAGAACGAGCAAGGCTTTTTGGAAGGTGTACCACTGTATGTTCCTTAGAAGCAAGGATGGTGAGGCTTCTTCTCAAATTATTTGGTCAGGAAAGACCAATTCCTTAAGAAGTTTATCATCCTTAAGACATAATTAAGAGGTAATTGAAAAAGAAGATAGATGGCTGTAAAAAC
Source organism: Elephantulus edwardii (assembly GCF_000299155.1). Taxonomy (NCBI): domain Eukaryota; kingdom Metazoa; phylum Chordata; class Mammalia; order Macroscelidea; family Macroscelididae; genus Elephantulus; species Elephantulus edwardii. The sequence continues at coordinate 2,536,104 of NW_006399875.1, forward strand.
TGTCCAAACATAGTCTTGATTATAAGGCTCGTTCAGGACCACATTATGCTTCTCTAGGGTCTCTGAGTTAAAGCTAACTTGAAAGTTTCTAACAACAGCCAACAAACTTTAATTATTTTAATTATTTAAAAGCAAAACTACATTCATTTTAAGTAATTTATTATCACAAATAATTTTATTTAAAACATTGCATAATACACAATTTTTACAACAGAATTTGAAATTTTTCCAAGTGAATATTGTGATCCTAAAAATTTATAGGCTGAATCCTCTGAATAAATCCTGATGACCATCACCTAGGGGGCCTGCCTCAGGGCTAGAGACCTTTCCCAGTTTAATTGTGAGAGGCCCACATTCCTGACTAACACCTTCATTGTAATCTGTGTGATGTGATCCTGAACCTCAAGACCTAATTAAGCTACACCTGAATTTCTACAGGTACGTTATAAAAATAAGTGTGTGCTTTTTTACGTTGTCTAATTTTGTCACCGTCCATCTCTCAGCGTGTCATACTGTGGTGGTTCATGCATTGCATGATGCTGAAAGTTATACCATCAGTATTTCAAATACCAGTAGGGTCAGCTCTGCTAGATAACTGTCAACATTGTTTTCACACTAAGAAAGGCTAAGAAGGGCTATGGTCACAACACGGCATTGTCTGACTTGTTTGATTTGGGCTCTCCATCAGGAGGGCCAGTCACTACCGGAGGACATCTATGTTAAAGGAGAGGGTCAGGAAGGGTTAGAGAGATCCACTGTGATATGAATCAGCAAAGTAGTCACCCTGATAGACTAAAACATAAGTGAGGGTGGTGGGCAACATTTTGTCCTTTCATACGTTAGGACACCATGAGTAGATGCTGGACAGGAAGTAACAATGAGACATTTTTTTTATCCCTTTTTTATTATTTTTTAATTTTATTAGTTTTAATGAACATTTACAGAGATTTTGGGTTTTCATTCATTCATTGTTGCACTGTTTTCTCCACCCTCCTCCCCAGTTTGTTCTTCTTTCCCCCCATGTCTGTTTTAATTGTCCAATTGCCACAGTGCTTGTCAAAGCCAGTTCTGATTAATCTCCTTTGTCAGTGTGTCCCTTGCCATTCCCTATCACTCCTCCCCGAGAGAGACTTCACCCTGATTCATAAGGAAAAGAGGATGGCGTATTCTCTTAGCTACTTCCTGCTGAAAAGGGACGCTGTGGGTTTCAGGGTGAAGCTCTTCTCTCACTACTCTAAAGGGCCCGCTTGGCAGTAGGAAACACATAGCCTATTATGAAGATTGATTTTGTAATTTAGATGCACTGTTATCAATTGTGTTTAGCTGTACATGTTCATATCCTTGAAGATGTATCATGGAAGTGTTGCAGTCTAGAAGATACAAATTGAACTAACAAGTTAAAAGTGTAATAGTTTACGCAGCAATATCTAGCTGGAATATGAATGCTCACAAAGTAACGGTAACACCTAAAATGTAAATACTTCTATGTGAATTTCATTTGTGAACATCATGTTTCTATTATATTTGGTAAGGACTTTTGCTGTCAACCCAAAGGCATATGGTTCAAATCTACCAGCTTTGCTGCTGGATAAAGATGGACAATCTCCTTCCATGGGATTTTGTGTCTCTGAAAACCCACTAGAGGGTCATCTACAAGTTGCTTCGGACATGGCTGTACATAACAGCACCACCATACCTCTTCTAGGGAGCTCTGGTGGTCTAATGGAAGAGAAGTTGCATTGCCAACCCCGAGGCATGCAGTTCAAATCCACCAGCTGATCTAAAGGAGAAAAATGGATTCTCTCATCCCTGTTCTAAGCACAACCTGTGAGAATCACCTGGAGGTTTAACTCAATTCCAACTAAAGGCCAAATAACAACAACAACATGCAACTATTAAACATGTCTGTCTCTCTCTCCCCCTGCAACAATTTCTCCAAAAATATGTGGTGAGAAATGTTATTCTATTTGATTGAAAGTCTTTCCCATCAATGATCTCATCTCCATCCTGGATATTAATACAATACCTCTCCTTGGATGAAAGAAATAGTTAATTATGACATAGCAATAACACCTGACTATGTGTGTTCTCCGATGCTTTGTCAAAAATCACAGGGGTTGGTTTGGTTTGTTGAGTGACTTCCAGTTCGGTGAAGCCTGGTTATGTGATGTTTTAATATTTCACACATACCCAGCTGCACTTTTCTGAATTATAGTGGTTTTTGGGTTTGCTTGTTTTTTTTAAATACTGAAATAAATACACAGAAATGCTATAAAAAAAAAAGAAGAAGAAGAATATTTTCACCTCCTGCAGTTCACTTACAGCTTGCTGCTGGGCTGAGCTTGACAAATATGCAAATACAGATCCAATTGTAACAACTCCGCAAATTTCACAGGACTGAGCATTTCTTATCAAAAGGTGTGCAAAGGATTCTGGGCAGCAGATGAGGCAGCTGGTGCTGACAACCTGACTTCGCTCGTTTTTAGCTATTCTAAATTAGATGCAAATAAATATGCCGATGGGGTAGAAATTGACTTGGGCTATAGGGCTAGGAGCCTGACTCCGCAGGAGGACTGAAGTAATGGGAATCAGTGGCCACTCTCTGTGTCCCCCTGGCAACCCAGCACCAGGGGATGATTTGATCCTTGAGATGTTAGCATAAATCACAGTGCTCAAGTTCGGTTTGGGACACGGGTGCCAACCAGTGTGATTTCAGCCTGTAAAGTGAGAAACAGCATGGTATGAACTGTCCCGGGGGTACTTAGAACTGGTCCCTGGTTGTTAAAGAGGAAAGTGGGGGAAGATGCTACTATCATGACAAGAAGTCAAATTCAGAACTCTGACCTCTCGAGAGACATAGGGAAACTGGGAGTGTACACCTTCTGAAAAGAAGGCTCTTTTATATTAGATTCCCTAAGAGCAAGTCTTGAGGGAGTTTCGGTGGTTTAGTGATAGGAGCTATGCTACCAGTGCAAAAAGACACATGGTGCAAACTCTGAAAACCCATTGGGGAATCCAAGTACCTTTGGAGTCAGTTCTGGCCCTATGGTACTCAACAACAACAACAATAACAACAATAGAAGCAAGTCTTGAGTCAAAGATTTGAATGCAAGCAGGTATTTTGGAAAAGGTAATCCAGAAAATAGCAGCAATAAAATTAGACATTTGAGACAATAGTGTAATCTCTGACATGGGTGTATATATAAATATACACATGCATTGGGAGGAGATTGACCATCCTTCTCCTACGGGGCAGCTGGGAGCCTCAAACCAAGTGCCTTCTGGATTGCAGCACAGCTTCTTGCCAGTAAGCCAACAGAGTTTCACACACACACACACACACACACACACACACACACATTATCCTACTGTAACTCTACACTATATGAGTTGGAACTACTTCATAACTGACCCTTCAACAGGTTTTTGAGGCTTTAAACCACACAAGAGATGATTACTCACCTTTTTCCTGAGGAACAGCTTATGATTTGAACCATCGACCTTTGAAGTGGCAGAGAAATTCCTTACAGCATGGCCACCAGAGCACGTGTGTGTGTGTGTGTGTATAGAAACATATATATATATATATATATATATATATATAAACATATGTGATTCAACAAAAGAGGGGAAATTATTGAATGATATCACCAATAGCAAAAGCGAGCAAGAACCTGCCGAAGATTATCCAGGAATGACTGGGACAATACATCAGCAGAGAACAGCCAGATGTGCAGGCTGGGTTTAGAAGAGGCCATGACTCTAGGAACATCATAAACAACGTTAGATGGATCTTGACTGAAAACAGAGAGTGCCAGAGGATTGTCTATGTTTGTTTCATTGACTATGCAAACACATTTGACTGTGTGGATCACAACAAATTGTGGATAACCTTGAGAAAAATGGGAATTCCAGAACACCTGGTTGTGCTTATGCAAAACCTATACTTGGACCAGGAAGCTATAGTCCGAATAGAGCAGTGAAATACTACATAGTTCAAGGTCAGGAAAGGTATGCATCAGGGATGCATCCTCTCTCCACACCTTTTCCATCTATATGCAGAACAGATCATTCAGGAGGCTGGGCCTTATGAGGAGGACTGTTGCATCCTGATTGGAGGAAGACTCATCAAAAAATGGTGAAATGCAGATGACACCACCTTGTTTGCTGAAACTGAGGAAAGCCTGAAGCATTTGCTGAAGAAAGTCAAGGACTGTAGTCTTCCATATGGATTGAAGTTCAACATCAAAACAAAGTTTCTCACCATCCTGCCAATTGGCAACACCATCTAATTTCAGCTTGCTAAGATCTAGAATCAACAATCTTGGTGCCAGCAGTCAGAAAATAGAATTGCATTAGCAAAATCTACTGCCAGGGAATTTCCCAGAGTGTTGATGAGCAACAACGTTCATCTAGAGACAAAAGTATCCCTTATCCAGACCATGATCTTTGCAATTACTTGCTATGTGCTAGAGAATTTGTCAGTGACCAAAGATGACAGATGAACCGATGCCTTTGATTCGTGGTGCCGGAGAAGAGTATTGAACATACCATGAACTGCCAAGAGAACAAATAGGTCTGCCCTGGAGAGGGTGAAGCCACGCTGTTGTTTCAAGGCAAGGGTTTTGAGGCTCAGTCTCACATACTTTTGTCATGCTACAAGAAGGGGCCAGTCCTTGGAGAAGGACATCATGCTTGGGAGGGTAGAAGAATGGAGCAGGAGAGGAAGACTCTGGATGAGATGGATTGACGCAATAATTAGGTGAAAGGGTTAGGTGTGTCAGAGACAGTGAGACTGACTCAGGATAGGGCAGGGTTCAAAGCTATTGTGGGTAGGGTCACTATAAATCAGAGTGGACTTGACAACACATAACAACAACAACAACAAGAAACATGAGTTTTTAGCACAGTTCATAGGGAGTTGTGTTGCTAACCTGAAGGCAGCTCCTTTTTGGTAGCTTGAATCCACTAGCCATTCCTTGGGGGAAAGATCGGTAATCTCCTCCTTTGAGATTTACAGTCTAGGAAATCCCAGGCAGTGTCAGCTATGAGTTGGTTCTACTTGATTATCTATCTATGTAACTATCTATGTATCTCTGTATGCATTTATCTATGTATCTAACTGTGTATCTATGTATCTATCTATCTATCTAATGTCACCACATCATAAACACAAACAAACCATTTTAAAATGAAAAAAAAAAAAGAAATAGAACAGACCCTCCACCCAGTAAGACATTCAGGGATCCAGCAAACTCACAAAAATATCATTAGCTGTGGGTTGTTAGTCACAGTTGTCTCATAACAACCCTGTGTGCAACGGAACAAAACCATGCTACATCAAGTGCCAACAACTTCTGTTCATGTGCTCATTGGTACAATCATTGTGTCAAACTGTCTTATTGAATGTCTTCCTATTGTCCTCTGACTCTCCAGTTATACCCTTTGCCAGGGACTGGTCTCTATTGATAGCATGTACAAATAAGTGAGGTAGTCTTACCATCTTCCATTCCAAGGACCTTTCTGGTATTTACTTTTATCACTTCATCTTTTTTTTCAACTTTTCCCACTATCTGTGGCTTATTTCTGTCCATCCCTTTGTCCTCTTTCTTTCTATCATCTGAGTGTGATCCTTGGGAAAATGTTGCCTTTTTGATCTTGTGTGATTGAGTTTACCAAGACCTTTACATTTTCTATGTACGTTATTTTCTCATGAGGTTTTATCCAAGTATTAGTTTCCCTTTCTGTGCCTTAAAAATCCCATCAGAGATATGGCTCCAATGTGTAACACTGGAATCCTGGTGTATCTCTATGGACATCCCAGGTAAAGATAATAGATCATACTCTGTGATGTAAAGAAATCAATATTTAGAAATTCCTTTGGTCAGCTCTCCATGGTGCTTTTAAATTCCATAGTGCCAAAATGCTGATGCTGTCATCAATAAAAGAACATACTAACACAGGTCCTATTTAGGGAGGCCACCTTAGCCACCTGGAGTCTGAAGCTACATTACAGTGACAGCTATTTGCTGAAGAGCTAATAAAAATCTCCCCTGTTTATAATATGCGCATATGTGTTGAGGAGTCAATCTGGGAAAAGATATTTTCAAAGTCCATTTGGGGAGAGGCATTTTGATTCCAAATTTGCTTTTCTGCATAATCTGCCCTTGTTCTGTTATCATGCTCTCTGCTTTTTCTCAGAGGAAGAGAAAAAGGCAAGTCAGTGACTTGAATACCTCTCTGCCCTACCCAGGTTCCTAGGATGCCACTTCCACTGTCACCCTTCTTGCTATTATTTCAACTTGTTCCTCTCTTCAACACTCTTCATTGTCTTCAAACATCCTTTACCTTGGCACAACAGAAGTTTATCCTTTGTGCCCTTTTCTTAAATGTATTATTTTGTGAAAATATATATCATAATCACACATTTATTCATAATTTCAACATGTGCAGTTCAATGACATTGGTTACATAATTCACATCCCATTACTTACATCACATCTTCTCACCACTATCAAGCTATCTTCCCTTTAAAGTTCTCATATTCATTTTAGATCAACTTGTCAGTTTGAACTCATGAAGTGAATTATTCATAAAATGAGATGCATGCAGAATATATTCTAATTGAATTAAAGTGTTATTGATTAAATGACTGTTTAATAAGATTATTTTAGTTCAAATTTTAAAGACTATTTCCTTTATTACTATTATTATTAATTTTAATGAAAATTTACAGAGACTTTGGATTTCCATTTATTCATTGTTGCACTTTCCTCCTTGCCCACCCCTCCCCCCCCCACTTCACTCTTCTCTTTGGAAAGTAAAGGAAAAATTCTTTCACTGTTATACAATCCCTCCCCCCAGGTCCACTCCACTGTGCAGTCTTCGTTCTGGACTCCTGTCATGACAATAGTACCTAATCACATATCCCTTTTAAACAGTTTCTGAGAATGACTTCTCCAGATCTGAGAATGAGTTTGTTTACCCTGTCTTGATAGATTCAGTTAATTCTGTTTCCATACAAATTTGCAATTCTTCCTTGTGACTAGGATTCTCCTACTGGGGTTTTCCCAGGGATTTAAAAAGTAACAAACAAATCTGTCTTCAGTGAAGTGTAATGAAGAGGCAAGGAGGACGAAACTTCATCTTACAAATTATGAACATGTTTTCAGGAGGGGCTAATTCTTCGAAAAAGATGTCATGCTTAGAAAAGTAGAGGGCCAGAGAAATAGTGGAAGACCATAAAAAGTGAGGATTGACACAGTGACGGTGACAATGGGTTCAAGTGTATCACACATGGTGAGGATGATGCAGGACAAGGCCAAGTTCAGATCTATTGTTCATTGGTTGGTTTCAAGTTATTGTCTAGTTGGAGACACTTAACAACAACAAATCATTGGATCCTTGATGAAAATGTTCAGTAACGGTGTTAGGGAGCCATTTGGTTTCTTTCCAGGCTATTGCTGAGGGAACTCTGGTGACATAATGCTAAGAGCTGACTTGCCATTCCCAAATCCACCAGATGCTCAGTGGGAGAAAGCTGGACAATTTCTTCCCAGGAATTTATTAACTATGAAAATGTTTATTTCAGTTCTGTGCATATATGTGCATTGGCCAAAACTTTTTAAAAAAGGTAAATTTATTTCTATAAATATTTTCATAAATTCTATAAAAAAAAGAAAAAAACCTGCTGAAGTCTTAATGATAAGTCAGGTTAGACTGAATAACACGTAACAATGTTGTTATTGATTGCCTTTGAGTTGAGCACAACTCATAGCAACCCTATGAACAAAAGGCCTGAAGCCCCTCTACAACTAGCGGTATTTATCAAAGTTTATAGAGTTTCTGGAGGCGTGTTGTTTAGGAAGTGGTTGACACTCCTGCTTCCAAACCTGCTATATTATGTTATTGCTGTTATATTCCATTAGGTTGCCTGCCATGTAGAGTGATTCTACGTTCAGCAGCTCTGAACCCTTTCCTGTCCTGAGCCAGTTTCATGAATTATGACACATCAACTGCCATTGTCCCAGTTATTGTATCAATCCATCTCATCTGGGGTCTTCTTCCTCTGTGATGTCTATCTGCTTTTCTGAGCATAATGTCCTTCTCCAAGGACCAATCTCTCCTGGCCACATGCCCAAAGTAAGTGAGGCAGAGCTTCAAAATCCTAGCCTCCAAGGAGAGACTTAGTTCCACACTCTTCAAGACAGACCTATTTGTTTTCTTGGTAGTCCATGGTATGTTCAAGACTCTTCTCTAGCATCACAAAACTAGGGCATCTATTCTTCTGTCATCCTTAGCCATTGTCCAACTCTCTGAAGCATAACAAGTAAATGAGAAGACCATGGCCTGGATTAGGTGCACCTTTGTATCTAGACTGACATTGTTGCTCTTCAGTACTCTGAAGAGGTCCATGACAGCAGATTTTCCCAATGCAGTTCATATTTTGATTTCCTGCTAGCGTTAAGAATGTTGATTGTGGAGCCGAGCAAGCTGTAATTGTTAATAACCTCAATCTCTTATCCATCTATCATGGTGCTGCCAATTGTCCCAGTGGTGAGAATCTTTGTCTTTTTGATGTTGAGCTTCAATCCATATGGAAGACTACAGTGCTTGATCTTTTGAAGCAAGTACTTCAGGTCCTCCTAAGTTTCAGCAAGCAAGGTTGTGTCATCTGTATATCATATGTTTTTAATGAGTCTTCCTCCCATCTTGATGCCACACTCCTCCTCACAAAGCCCCGCTTCCTGAATGATCTGTTCTCACACAGATTGAAAAGATAAGGGGATAGGACGCATCTCTGACGCACTCCTTTCCTGATTTTGAACCATGCAGAGTTTCCTTGCTCTGTTCTGAGGACTGCTTCTTGGTCCAAGTATAGATTTAGTATAAGCACGTTCTGAGATTCCCATTTTCCTCAAGGTAAGCCTCAATTTCTTGTGATTCACACAGTCAAATGCCTTTGCATAGTCAATACAACACAGATAGTCATTCTTCTGGTACTCTCTTTCTGCCAAGATTCATCTGACATTGGCAATAATGTCCCTAGTGTCACAAGCTCTTCTAAACACAGCTTGTATTTCTGTTAACTCTCTGTCAATGTGCTGTTCAAATCCTTTCTGCATAATCTTCAGCAGAAGTTTGCTAGTGTGTGATATTAGTGCTACTGTTTGTTAATTTCCACACTTTGTTGGGTCACCTTTTTTGGCATGGGAATAAATATGCATCTGTTACAGTGAGTTGGCCAAGAAATTGTCCTCCAGATCTCTTGACACATCTTGGGGAGTACATGCAAGGCAGCATCTGTTTGCTGAAATACAACAATAACACTATATCTATATATCTATGTATCTGTGTATCTATCTATGTATCTATCTATGTATCTATCTATCTATATCTATATCTATATATATTTGATATTTCTCTCTCTCTCTCTCTCTATATATATATATATAGAGAGAGAGAGAGAGAGAGATAATATGGAATATAATATATATATATATATTTACAAATTAGCGGCTCCCTACAGATCGTGGTATCAGAAAAATTACCTGTCAAGAAAACCTGCAAAGGGCTAAATAGTAAGGATATCAATATTTTAATTTGGTTTCTGTGAATCTAAACATTGAAGAATAAATAAGACCAAAGAAAAATTAAAGCCTTGAATTGTGATGTTGGAAGAGCATTTAATATACAATGGGCTCTTAAAAGAACAAACAAATGTGTCTTGGAGATAGTACAACTAAGTTTCTCCTTTTAAGGCTACTGTGGTGAAACTTGAACTTATATGAGGCATGTGGCCAGGAGAAGCCTGTCCTTGGAAAAAGACATCATGCTGGGAAAGGCAGGGGGTAACCCTCAACAAGATGGTCCGATGCAGTGATGTTAATAATGTGCTCCAGCATGGGGAGGTCATGATGATGGCACAAACCCAGTAATGTTCCAGTCTGCTGTTCATGAGGTAGTAGGGAGTTATAGTTGATCTGATGCCCCTAGAAATCTCAAATGCAAACAAAATAGTGTTAAAGATCAGGAAAAAATGGTTAGAACAGTATGTTGAGAGAGAACCACCAGAAGTTCAAGCTGGAGTAAGACGAGGTCATGCACCACAGATGCCATTGTTAATGTCAGATGGATCTTGGCTGAAAGCAGAGAATTGTTGTTAAGTGCCATTGAGTTGTAGGAGACTCATAGCGACCCTATGAACGAAAGTCCTGGACATCTGTACAACTTCTGTCCTTTCTCTAGATAGGGTTTCCAGAGGCAAGCTATTTCGGAAGTGGATGCCACTCCTGCTTCCAGGCTTGTTTTAATCAGGAGCTCCACCAAACACTGTCCACCATGGGTAACCTTTATCGCCTTTGACACGTGAGTTTCACAGTGTCAGCTTCACAGCAACCATAAGTTACTTCTCTGTACGGTGAGTGGACACACCAGGGCTATACGATTTAGAAGAATGGTTCACAAAAAACAGGCCTGAGGGCTGTGGATTAGAGTCACCCACCTTTGACTTGGTAGCATCACTTTCTGCCCACTAGGCCACCTGACCTCTCTCTATGCTGGTGTTGCTGTCATTGTTAAGGGTCATTGAGTTGTAGGCAACTCATAGCGACCCTGTGAAGGAAAGACCAAAGCAGAGAATATCAGGGAAAAAATGTCAATTTGTGTTTTATTAATAATACAAATCTTTTTTTTATTATATGAATCATGGTTAGCAATGAGAAAAATGGAATCCTAGAACATTTAATTATGATCAAAATGAAACTTACATGCAGATCAAGAAGCTGTTTCCTGAATAAAGCAAGTGAACAATGGATGGTTTAAAATCAAGAAAGGTGTGTATCAGGGACGTATCTTTGGCCCCTACCTACTCCATCTGTGCACTGAGCAAATCATCTGAGAAGCTGGACTCTATGAAAAAGAACGTGACATCAGTATTGGAGGAAGACTCATCAGCAATCTGTGTTATGCAGTTGACACAACCTTATTTGCTGTAAATGAGGAGGGGCTTAAAGTGCTTGCTGCAAAAGATAAACACAACTATAGCCTTCATTAATAATTACATCCCAGTTTCAAGAAGACAATTTTTTTTGCTACTAAACCAACAGACAACATCATGATAAATTGAAAAAAAAAAGATAGAGACTGTCAATGACTTCATTTTACTTAGATCCACAATAAACACCTTGGGTACCAGCAGTCAGGAGATGAGGAAATATATTCCATTGGGTAAATCTGCTGTTGGGCACCTCCCCAAATGACTGAGGAGCCAAGATGTCAATTTGAAGACAATGGCGCTCCTGATCCAGGCCAGGGTCTTTTAAATTCCTTATTACATATCTGAGAGCTGGATAATGAATAAAGGTGGCAGAAGAATTGATGCCTGTGAGCTGTGGTGTTAGAGAAGAGTACTGAATATTCTATGAACTGCTAAAGGAACAGCTATGTCCTGGAGAAAGTGCAGCCAGAGTGCTTCTTAGAGGCAAAGATGATGAAGCTTTATCTCACATAATTTGGACCTGTTGTTTGGAAAGACTGGTCTTTGGAAAAGGGCGTCATGCTTGGAAACTTGGAAGGTCGGAAAAAGAGAGAAAGATCCTTAATGAGATGAATTGACACAGTGACTGTAGTAATGGGTTCAGGTGTCTGAAATGATTAAGATGGCACAGGACAGGACAAGGATCAAATCTCTTGTTCCCCGGGTTGGTACATGTAATACTTGATGCAACATCAGGACCAAGGACAACGACATATGTCTACTTCTGTCAAATGCATTCTGACTTTCAGTCATCCTTTATCAAGGTGGTGTTGTTGCTGCTGTTATGTTAAGTACTCTTGAGTCAGAATCAACTCTCAGCTGACCATCCAGTGAGTTTTCAGAGGCAGTAAAATCGCTCCGGAGGAGACAGACTGTCTGTCTTTGTCCTGTAGAGCCGCTGGTGGATTCAAACCACGGTCTCTGGGTTGGCAGTGCAGCCCCTTACCACAAAGCCATGGGGTCGTCAATCTTTACGGGAGGAAACTACCCACCTTTGTCCTGGCATGTGACTGGTGAATGTACTGCTGACCTTTCATTAGCAGCAAACATATTATGCTCCAAGAGATATAGGTTTACGTGACATCGACTCATGTATTTTTGATTCTACCAGAGAGCACACTGATCTCTCAAAATTCAAACTCTGCCTGCAATAAGTGTGTCTGTCTGTAGCAAAGACTGTGCTTGAGACTGATACCACGGCTAACTATTTGACAAATTCCATCCATCTTCCAATAAGACTCTATGCTGTTTTCCAATAAAGCTGATGAAATTGGATATAAAAAGAAAAAATTTAGAGGAATCAAAAGACCCCCAGGCTAAGTGGAAGCATAGCTCATGAAATTCCGCATTCAATGCCCCATATATTGGAATATTAGAAAATTCATATATAGTGAAATTATAGATAATTCATGTCAAAATGATACTGATGGAGGTGTCCCCTGATGCTCACTAAAGAAACACTTGCCTTAACTCATGAAGATGGTGTTATTGACCCAAACATCAGAGCCAAGAAGGCAATGAATTTCCCCTGGTCCATCTGGACTTGCTTGTCTTATTGGTGGTGTCACTGGGTTCGCACAGCACACGAACACGCAGCTGTTAAGTCTGGGAGTTGCCCTAGTGGTAAGAATGCAGACAGCCTCAGCTGGGAAGCCCTGTGTTCTGAAGGATCTGGTGGCAAGGTACTGGATAAAGAGACACACGTCTTACTCCCAGTCCAGGTCTCCCCTCACGATGCTATGCCCATAAGAGCTCTCTTTGTGCTGCTTGCACACTGTTTTACTGGCTAGTTTAGCGTAAAGCTGGCCTTCTAGGGAAAGGAGAGCAGGTCATGAGTGGAAGATGTCTAGAGTGTTTCTGCATCACTTTCTCAGCTGATTGGCCTGATGTAAGCCTGAAGATAAAGCCTTCACCCAGAGAGCCCAGGATGGTACCGTCCTCCAAGTGTGATGTGTGCTTCTCTTCGGTCCACTAAACTATGTGTAGAATCATGTTTTCAAACACTACAGTGATCCAATCTGTGCAAAATCCTATGTTTGTTCAAGAGTACCAAGGTCATACAACAGCAAGCCCATTCAAACAGGGGGGAAGATTCCACTGCATTAGCAGGCAATTACCAGACATAGGAAGTGAGTAGAAAAGTCAAGAATTGATGGAGAGGGGGAGTGCCTCCCTTTCTGAAGATGTCTCCCCAAAGCCGTTGTGTGGGGTACAGGCTGATAGCAATGGTGCGATAAAGAACCGTGGGCATCGGTGATGAAGTTGCTCTGAAGAGTCCTCTGGCCTTCCAGCTGGCTGCCCCCGGGTCCTCCCCCTCTCACCACCATCCCCCTCCTGGAGCTCAGCAATACCCACCAGCTACTGCATGTCTCATGTATGTGTTTTAATTCATTTGCTAAGTGTGGCAGTTTTTATTCTTGGTGATCTTTTTAGAGGCTTGACTGTATTATTCTGATCTTACTGCATTCATTGAACATACATTCTTTTTTTATCCTTTTTCTTTTGAAAAATTAATTTTAATGAACTTTTTACAGAGACTTTGGATTTCCATTCATTCATTGTAGTACTTTTCTCCCTGCCCAGCCTCCCCCTATCCCTTACTTCACTCTTCTCTTTGAAAAGTAGAAGAAAAATTCCTTCATTGGTATACAATCCTCCCACCCCGAGTATGCTCCACTATACAACCTTCATTCTGGACTCTTGTGATAACCATAATACCCTATCATGTATCTCTTTTAACCTGTTCTCTCCCTCATCTGTTTCAATGTAGTGTATGTAATTTAACCAGTTTTTCATACATTTTTACATGCGTCCAAGCACCATTCTAAGAGCTAGATATATTTCAATGGGCTTTAGAAATGTGGAATGTGATTTTTTACCCTTAAAGGAATAAATGCAATTAAAGAAATATTGGAGGACTGAATTGTTACCTCTGAACTTTCTGGGGCATGGTCATTGTGCATCAAATGTCCTGGGCTTTTGGTTTTTCTTGTAAAGAAAGTCTAATATTTGGGTGTTATAAATTAATTCAGAATGCATTTTTCCAGAATTTCTTAGATTTTCTTTTCATTCTAGAATAAAACAATGTAATGAAAATATGTATCTCTGACACTTGGCACTTTGCTTGAAAGATGTAAAGCTCTAAATAAATCAAATACTGATGCACAATTTCCTAAATCATTGGGAGTTTAAACAATTATTTAAGCGACAAACCTTATAACATTTTCCTGGGGACAGATGGTGCAAGATCTGTCCGAGGAGGCCTTAGGAAAAGCCCACCACCATATCAGTTCTTATAGCAAAGTGGACATTTTCAATTTTAAGACTGAAACTAATGAAAGTGATAATTTTCAGGTTCTCTTTTTTTTCCAACAAAGATATAACTAAGGATCTCATTATGATTCTGGGCTGGAAGTGAAATAGTAATGAAGATGTGAATTAAGGAATCTGGGCTTCTGCCTCCTGCAGTGCCCTGTTCTGGACCAGCATTCCGATGAGCGTGCTCCTGATAATTGGAACTTGATGAGCAGGCATCTCCAGCTTCAGAGAAAATGTTGAGAAATTTCCAGATTACAAAAACAAAACAAAACAAAACAAACTTCAGTCTTTGATGAGAGCCTAGAGCTAAAAGCTCACTCAAAAGTCACTAACCTAAGATCAAAAGACGTACTCGGTGGAAAGCTTGGGAGAGAACAAGAACAGGAGATGGAGCACGTGTCTTGTAATCAGGGTTCCACTTACAGAGACCTTTGTGGTTCCGGGGAAGATGGAAGTTTTTCCTGAAGAGATTGAGAGGGCTGTACCAACAGAGTGGAGGTTTCTGATCGCTACTCTTTTAATTCATCAGTCCCCTTTCATTAATCCAAGTGGCATATGAAGAGGTCACCAGAGTTGGCCATCAAATCACAAGAAAACAGGAAATTGAGATTTTTTTTTATTCTACAGATGACCAGAAGCCAGGTCTTACATGTGATCAAATATCTCATCAATGGATTGAGTTCTAGAAAGAATACTTCAACCTGAAAGCATCCACATACATAGCACAGCCTGTGATGAGTGGTCTGTTTATGTCATTCTTTAAATCCTTTATTTCACAGGAATAGTGACACTGAACAACTGATCTGAACCCTGTCCTGCATGGGCCATCCTCCCAATTTCTGGCACACTTAAGCCCATTGCTGAAATCACCGTCAATCCACTTGATTGAGAGATTTCCTCTCTTTCCCCACCGATTCACCCTTTTGAGCATAAAGTCACTCTATAAGGAACAGACTCTTCAAGTAACATAGCCAACGTATGTGAGATGAAGCTTTATCATCTTTGCCTCCAAGGGCCACTCTGGCTGCATCTTCTCCAAGGGATATTTGTTTGTTCTTCTGGCAGTCCATGAGATATTCAATACTTTTCTCCAACACCACAGTTCAAAGGCATCAATTCTTTTGTCATGCTTATTCATGGTCTACCTCTCAGATGTATAGAAAGTGACTCAAAAGACCATGACCTATATCAGGTGCACCATGGAACTCAAACTGGCACCAATCTTCCTCAATAATTTAGAAAGGTCGCTGACTACAAACTTTCTCAGTATAATACATCTCCTGATCTCCAGATGCCTGGTACCAACTGTATACTAATTGTGAAATCAAGTAAGAGGATTTATTGACAGTCTCCTGATTCAATCATGATTCAATCTTTTCTCATGATGTTACCTGCCAGTCCAGTGGCAAGGATTTTTGTTTTCTTGATGTGGAGATGCAATTCATATTGAAGGCTGCAGTGGTTAAACTTCTGTAGCAAATGCTGCAAGTCCTCCTCACTCTGAAGTAAGGTTGTTGGTGTGTACATGAGAGCTGAAACTGACCCACAGCTGACCCTTCAGCAGATATTCAGAGGCAGTTAATCACACGGGAGGAGACTGTCCATCTTATTTCATCCACATAGAAGGCTACTGATGAGTCTTTCTCCAATCCTGATACCATGATCATTTTCAAAGAGTCCAATTTAGAATATTGTTGTTGTTGTTAAGTGCTGTTAAGTCGTAGGTGACTCATAGCCACCCTATGAACAAAAGACCTGAACATTTCTTTAACTTTCATCCCTTCTCCAGATTCATAGAGTTTCCAGAGGCAATCTCTTTCGGAAGTGAATGCCAATCCTGCCTCCAAGCTTGTTTGAATTGGGGAATTCCACCAAACACTATCCACCATGGGTAACCATTATTGCATTTGACATATCAGTGTCACAGCGTTCAGCTTCACAGCAACCACAAGTTACCTCTTTACAGCAAGTGGACAGACCAAGGCTATATGACCTAGAAGAATGTTTGACCAAAAACAATTAAAGCCAGGCCTGCAGATTAAAGTCACCCACCTTTGACTTGGTAGCATTACTTTCTGTCCACTAGGCCAACAGAGCTCTCTCTATGTTGTTGTTGTTAAGTACTGTCGAGTCGTAGGTGACTCATAACCACCCTATGAACGAAATTGTCTAAGGGTGATTATTGATCTGTGAAAACCAGTTATCTTAAAATTTATTTCATTTTACCAGAATTCACAATCAACACTCCAGGCAGCAGCAGTCAAGAAATCAAAAGATTTGTTGCATTGGGGAGATCTACCGTCAAGTACCTCTTTACAATTCTAAAGAACATGATGGCTGTATAAACAATAAAGTGAACCTAGTCCAAGTGGTAATATTTTCAGTTGCTTCCTATCCATTGAAAGTTGAAGAATGAGAGAGAATGATAGAAAAACCGATACCATTGAATTACAATGTTTGAGAAGACAACTGAATATCAAAACAATAACAACAACAACAACAACCCCCAAACAAATGTACCTTAAATGAAGTACAGGCAGAGGGGCATTTAGAGGCAAGGATGGAGAAAGTTTGCCTCACTCACTTGGGGCATATTTTCAGGAGACACAAGACCTAAGGGAGAGACATAATGTGGGAAAGAAAGAGAGTCAGTGAAAGAGAGGGAAATCCTGCATAAGACTGACGGACACAGTGTCTGTAACAATGAATGTGGACATGACAGAAACGATGAGGCTGCTGTTAGACAGGGCCAGGCTCAGATCTCTTGTTCATAGACTCACTGTGAGTCATGATATACTTGATCATACCTAGCAACTCCCAGTCCTTCAGTAAGTTGTGGTGAAGGGCACAGACTCTCACTTCATGGACTGACAGTCTTAGGTCAGCTCCGACTCTTCTGGTCTCAGACAGTCCCCCTGCTGTTTATCCTACACCCCTCTAGACTCCAGTTTTACAGAAATGGGTATCTCCACGGCTCTGAGAGATGTGCGCATCTTCTTTCTCGATAGTAGCAATAGTCCCATATTCTGCCTCTACAATGACTCCGTTTGTGTAAGTCTTGTGGGAAGGTAAAACTGGCCTATACCCTCTTTACTGAGATGTTCCCACATGGCAAAAGTCAAAGGCAATGATATGCAAAAGACACTGAAAACTCTGCACACCAGAGTCAGGCTTACAGATCAGAAAGACACTGGTGGAACCCTTCATACTATGATCCTTTCATATCTGTGTTATGAAGATGACAGAAACTTGCTTATTGAAAGTGAGAAACATCCTAAGTGATTGTTTCAGAGGACCAAGAACAGCAGCCTTCACTATGGGTTACATCTCAACATAAAACAAACAAAAAAAAAACAAATCCCCAAAGCAAACAAACAAAAATGCAAAAATCCACAACAGTGAGCTAGTTTGTAATATTATGTTTGATGGAGAAAATATTTAAATGGACAACAATTCCCTATTGCTTGGATCTACAGTCAACACTGTTGGTACTAGCAGTCAAGAGACTGAGAGAACTACAGCTCTGGAAAAAGTCTTCTATCAGAGAACTTTACCAAGTCCTGAATAGCAATGACTTCAGTTGAAAGACTAACGTGTGTCACAGTCTTTCCAATCACCTGCTATACAGCTGAGGTCTAGACAATGAACATGGGTGATAGGAGAAGAATCAACACATTTGTTGATTTGTGTTGTTGCAGAAGATCATTTATTGAGTGTCCCCCAGACCGTCGAAAGAACAAACATGTATGTTTGGGACAAAGTGCTACCAGAAAGTTCCATGGATGCAAAGATAGTGACTCTTTATCTCACATGTTTTGGACATGTTGTTAGAAAAGGCTGTTTCTTGGAAAGGGACATTTTATTTAGAAAGGTGGAGGGTCAGTGAAGAATAAGAGCTTCAATGAGAGAGACTGATATATTGTGGTAATGAACTCAAATGTGGTAATGAACTCAAATGTGTGGAGAATGGTAAGGATGGCTCAGAATAGGACAGAGTTCAGTTTAGAGTGCAGACTTCATAGGTCATTATGAGTTATACTAGACTAGACAGCAACAACAACAATGAGCCTTAGTCACCCTTTGAACCTGAAATAACATCACGGCTCAACTGTTAACCAAAAACTAAACAGGCTTATAAGGAGACCATTAATATCAGAGAAGAGCTGTCCTGGCATTGTCCGTAGGGAGGTAAGTTGTTAACTCCAAGGTTGTGTGTATTTGGTAGTTCTAATGAACTAGCAGCTTCATGAAAGAAGAATGGACAATCACTCCTGGTGTCATTTTCAATCTCATAAACCCTCTGGAGAGTCACCTATGAGTAAGTTCTTCCCCATGGCAATAAGTTGAGCTTCTGAGTTTGATACCAGCAAGGAAACTTCACTCCTTACAATAGCCAACCATATAAAATTAAATGAGCAACAATTTCCCAAAATAAAAAAGCCCAGAAATATGGAAGAGGTTGGCTGAAAGGATCAAGGCACACGACAGAGAGAAAGCGGGGAGAGTGCAATGACATTGTGGTTATTGTGATTAATACGATAGGATGTGTAAGAAATATTGCATAGAAGATGTAGTTTGTTTTGCAACATTTCACTCAAGGTACAATCTTTTAAAAAGGTAGATGTTCTAATTTTCTAAGTAAACTAGTATTTTAAAAGAAAGGAAGATGTTGTATAGTGTTTTATTAAATCATTGTTCTTTAGTATGCAAAGCAATTTTTTAATTGGAAAAATAAAAGGATGACATCTTTACTTGAACAGCATGAAATTCTGTCTTTCACTGTACCATCTCATCTCTGTCTAAAGCCATCATTGCAGGTATTATACCAATCCCTCTCATTGAGGATCTTCCTCTCCTTGGCTGTTACTGTACTTTCCCAAGCCCTTCTCCAGGGACTAGTTGTTCCTGGAAAACTTCTCAAAGTATGTGAGAAAGAGTTGTATTATCTCATGTCTAAGGATCTCTATAGCTACACTGTCCTTTGTTCTAGGAGAAATTTGTTTCTTTTTTGACAGTTCATAGTGTATTCCGTATTTTTGGCCAACACCAATATTCAAAGAATCAATACTTCCAAGATTGTTTTCATTCATTACTCCACTTTCACATGTGTTTTAAGCAATTGAACAATATAGAGACCTAGAGTCAAGTCCATCTTAGTCTTTAAACTGACATTCTTGCTGTTTACAACTTTAAATTAAATATGTCTTTTGACTTTCTGCTTCCATTGGTGTTGGTTGTGGGTCCGTTTAAAATTAAATCCTTGACAATGTTCTTTTTTATTCATTTATCATAATGTTGCTTATTGTTATTTTGAGGATTGTTTTCTCTATATGATGGTGTAGTTTATTTATGTAGGCCGAAAGCTAGGTACAGATGAACCAATAAGAGAATTAAGATTAGAACACAAGACTCCCTAATTCTGTCACAGTTCTAATCAGATGTAAGGTGAATTTCCATAGGTTGTGTTCAGTAATAGCTTTCCTCTTATTAGACGTAAAGGAGACATAATAAAAGAGCCAGTTTGGGCGAGCTCTGGTGGCCTAGTGGCAAGACGCTGCAACTGCAATCTCAGAGATGCACGGTTCAAATCCACCAGATGCTGTGCTGGAGAAGGAGGAACAATATCCTCCTGTACCAGTCAGATCTGATTTGACGGTACACACACACACACACAAAGAAAGAAAAGAAATAAAAAATTAAAAAGAAGGGGAAAAAAAGAGCCAGTTTGAAGGGATTCTTAGTGCCACCAAGAAGCAATTACCAGAATTGGAATTAACTTGTCGGACACAAGATCCTTGCATGAGAAAGCTCCTCGATACCTGGGAAATCCTGGTGTGTGGACATCTCATAGAATCTCGAGGTTTTTGCCTAGAGCTGGAACCTTGAATTTTGATTCTAGGCTTGTGTGTCTTAAAGATATCTGCTCGTGGTATCTCGGTTGAAGCAGCACTAATCAATCAAGACACCCTGGAAGATATGCTTTGGCACAAAAGCCATAATGATGGAATAGCACTCACATCTTGGGATCATGAGGATGATACAGAACTGGGCGCGGTTCTGTTCTGGTGGACGTTACTCTTCATAAATCGGAGCTGACTGGACAGCAGTTGCCAGGAGCTGTACAAAAGTCATATATTAACAGAGAGAACGATAGAGGAAAATGATAACTGATCCGTGTCTCCTTCCACGAATAGACTGGAAATGTTGTGACTGCAGCCTGAGGGAAAGGGTAATGGTATAAAACTTCTGTGTTTGTGTATTTGCTTTCTTTTATAGTGGCCTTTCATTGGCTAAAGTATCTTAGTTTTTGAGAGCTTAGACACCATTAGCACTTCTTGGATACAACCATATTCTCCTCTGGGCAGAAATACTAGGCTTGCCCATTGCACCAAAGAGGGACAATGGTTGTGTTTACCCAGCCTTTTACTTTGCCAACGTTGATAAAGTGAGTTTCCGCCCATTTGCCATGTAGCAGAACAAAGGTGAACACCACTGTGGCTTGGGAGCACTATTAAAGATCCCTGGGTTCTATTTGTGGAAATAGAGGTTGTGACCTCTGCTGTCTGAGCCAAATGCTTTCTCTCCTTCAATTGAAACTTGCACATGGGGGGTTTATGTACTGTATGCTGACTTACTTCATCTGCCAGCAGCTATATTTCCTTGACCATATACTGTGGAGGATGTGATCTGCTTTCAGGGCACACTGGAAGGAATAAAGGAAGTTTGAAGAAATGAGGAAATCTCAAGCAGCTCCACTCACTTGTCAATGAAGAGCATCAGTATCGAATCATTGGCAGGATCCTGGGATTACCATCCTAGGTAAAAGCAGCAACTGCAACTGTAAAGACTGAAATGTAGGATTGCACACACACGATAACACTTGCGGAAGAAAGTTGTGGCTTTTAGCTTCCGCAATAATCTATAGACATGGAAGTCCTATGAAGTCTGTTATCTTAAAATACACACTCAGTTCCTGGAGGTGAATTTTATGCTACCAGAGCATATTTGTAATTTGATGAACTGATTTAGAGAATCTTCAAGGAAAATAAAATTTAACAAATCATTTCATAAAAGAAAAGCAAGAATCAACATTTGACTGTGTGGACCATAAAAAATTATTCATAATATTGAGAAGAAAGGGATCCTAGTCATACAAAGCCCATACATAGATAAAGAAGCAAGTGCTCCAACAGAGTAAGGAAACACTGTATAGCTTAAAATCAGGAAAGGTGTGTGTCAGCGTTTGCACCCTTTCTCCATTTCTATTCAATACTTATGCTGAGCAAATCATTCAAGAAACTAGATTCTAAGAATGAGAGGGTGGCATCAACAACCTGCTTTATATAGGTGACAAAACTTGGCTTGCAAAAGTGAAGAAGATTTGAAGCACTTATTGCAGAAAATCAAAGCCTGCAGCCTTCAATATGAACTACATTTTAACATCCCAACACCAAAAACCTTGCCACTGGATTGATAGGCAATATGAACTTTCCTTCACTCATTCATTGCTCTCGAGTCTGAACCAACTCCTAGCTGACTCTGCAGTGGATTCTCAGAGGCTCTAAACTGCACTGAAGGAAATTGCCCATCTTTTTCAGGAGGGGCACTCAGTGGACATCACCTGTGAGTCTGCAGTTCAACGCCTTGTCCACTACATCACCAGAACTCCAGTATTCTAACAGATGGAGAAAAGATTGAAGTTGTCATCATTTTCATTTTCTTAGATTCACAATCAACACCCATGGTAGTTGTTTTTGTTGTTGTTGCTGGGCACCATGGAGTTGACTATGCCTCACAGCCACTCTTTGATCAACAGATCCTGCATCTTCCTCATCATCTCTCATATGCTCAAAACATTTAATAGTCACTCCTTCAATCCATCTTGTTGAAGGTCTGCCTCTGTTTCACTGATCCTCTGACAACATGCTCAAAATATGTGAGACAAGGTTTCACCATTTCCAACTCTAAGGAGCACTCTGATGGTGCTTTCTTCAAGATGCATTTGTTTGTTCTTCTGGCAGCTCATGGGGTATTCAGTACTCTTAGCCAACATCACAATTCAAAGGCATTGATGCGTCTGTCACCCTTATTCATTGTCTATCTTTCAGATTGACAGAACATAATAAAAAAAGACCATGGCTTCAACTGGGTACACTTTAGTCTTTAAACTGCCATGATTTCTTTTTAGCACTCTGGAGAGGATTTTGACAGCATACTTTCCCTTCGCAAGTTATCATTTGAATTCTTAACTCCTGTTATCATGAGTGTTGATTGTGGATTCAAGTTAAATGAAATCATTGGCATCAATCTTTTCTCCATATAACATGGTATTGCCTATTTGTCAATGGTAATCAACAACAACAGCAGCCTTGCCTTAATTCACTTGGTAATATACATATTGATGCATCAGAGAGTTGGCAAAATTGGAAAAATATCTGCAAAAGACTCAAGCAAGACCCACACCTCAGTCCATACACAAAAACCAACTCAAGGTGGATCATGGACCTAGGACTAAAACCAAGGACTATGAAATTCATTACAGAAAAGCTAGGAACAACACTAGAAGT
>NW_006399875.1:2560546-2562022 GCF_000299155.1 Elephantulus edwardii
AAAGAGAGTTGAACAGTGAATAGGATGATAGAAAGAGAATTGATGCCTTTGAGCTGTGGTGCTGGAGAAGAGTGTTGAATATACCATGGTCTGCTAGGAGAACAAACAGTTTTGTCCTGGAGAAGGTGGAGCCAGAATGCTCCTTGGAGTCAAGGATTCTGAAGCTTCGTCTGACATACTTTGGGCATGTTGCAAGGAGGGACTGGTCCTTGGATAGTGATATCATGTTTGGCAGAGTGGAGGGGAGAAGGCGAGTAAGACCTTGAATTAAATGGATTGATTCTGTAACTGGAGTGGTGGAATGAGTATGTTTGAGATGGCTAGCCTGGCACAGAATGGCATTTAGACCTCTTGTACATAGGGTTGCTATGAGTTGCAAGTGTCTAAATGGCACATAACAATAACAACAACAGCATACATAATGTCTTATCATCCATTCTTTTCAGTGCAGTGTTCCTTATCTGTTCTGTTACAACTCTTTCTTCTCCCCCATACACAACTTATTATTGTACAGGTAGTCTTATGTAGTATTTGTCCTTACATGACTGAGATATTTCACTGAGCATAATATCTCTGGTATTTTTAAAAACAAGAAATATGAAATACTAAGCCTTTGCAAACCTATGAAGAGCAAGATAATAAGTCGCTATATAAAAAGTGTTAGAAGTAAAGCTTCTCAAGCTGGAAGACACTTAAAATGAGGAGAAACAGCCACAAATGTAAAGAATTGGAACGTGAAATGAATTAGAACAAAGTATGAATTTAGGAAAACTGAACATTGTTAAAAATGGAATGGATGAAGATGAAGATGTATGCACGAGTGAGTTGAGATAGATAAGTATTGGCCACTTTAAATCAGACAATCATATGACTAATTATTCCTGTTGTTGTATGTCATGAAGTTGACTGAGACTCATAGATTATACTGAGAATAAAAAAAAATTGAAAAATGGTATTATAGTCATAGTTAAAAGGAACATTTTAAGATATATCTGAAGTTCAATGCAGTGAGTGATGTCATTGTTGTTGTTATGTGCCGTCAAGTCAGTTCCAACTCATAATGACCTGATGTGCAACAGCTCTGAGACCTGCTCTATCCTGAGTCAATTTTATCTTCTTTGAATATCCCTATTACCCTAGTCACTGAGCCAATTCATCTCATCCAGGGTCTTCCTCTCTTGCGTTGGTCTCCTACCTTTCCAAGTATAATGTCCCTCTTTAAAGATTGGGTCTTCCTTTCAAAATGCCCAAAGTATGTCAGACAGAGATTAAAAATCCTTGTCTCCAAGGGGCAGCCTGGTGTTACTCTGTCCAGGATGAAACTGTTGTGATAGGATGCTAATTATATGCATAGAAGGAAGAGTGGGTAATACCGTTGTTTGTTGTTGTTGTTATGTGCCGTCGAGTCGCCTGCGACTCATAGCGACCCTATGTACAACAGCCCTAAACTCCACTCTGTCCTGTGCCAATTGCACT
>NW_006399875.1:2565088-2601128 GCF_000299155.1 Elephantulus edwardii
TAAAGGTGCATGTGAGAAAGGCAGGGACAACACTGACACTAAAGTTAACTCTGCAAAAAGGGATATACCTTTAACTTGCTGGTCTGTCTAATACTTATCTAAATCTGAACATTCACATTGAGACAGACTAGGAAGAAGGATTGGCCATCCACTTCTGAAATAGCAGGCCTCTGAAAACCCTATGTACAACAGAACATATTTTGATAACAGAGATGGCAAAGGAGGTTGAGTTTTCAAGCATGGAAATACAAAGGAAATAGCAGGGTAATACTGCTAAAAAAAAAAATGGATGTAAGTCACTAAAGCCAAAGATGAGGATTTCCCCCAATTCTTGCAGGGAGCTCTGGTGGTCTAGTTGTAAGAAGCTGCACTGCAATCCCAGAGGTATGTGGTTCGAATCCACCAGGTGATCTATAGAAGAAAGATAGGTAACCATCTACAAAGTGATTTACTGCTTCTGAATACCCACTAGAAGTTTACATATGTGTTGGTTCTAACCATAAATATTTGCAATCTGAAACAGATTGAACATGCAGTCAAGATTCATTAATAATAATTACTGGAATACAAAAAAAGGAAACCGAAAAAGACGGATTAGTAGTTGGACAATACGCACTTGATGACTAGAACAGATAATTAATTACTCATGTGCAAGTTCAAATGGATGCTGAAGGAAATGAATAGTTCAAATGGATGCTGAAGGAAATGAATACATGTCCACAATAACCAAAATTATACTTTGAGTCTATCTCACTTGAATTTAAAAGCCATCTCAAGAATGGATTTGATGCGTTGGGCATTAATGATCAAAGACCAGATAAGTTGTAGGACAACATCAAGGATATTATCCCTGAAGAAATAAAAAAGTGATTACAAAGACAATGGAAGAAAAAGAAGACAAAAATGGATGTCAGAAGACACTCTGAAAATTGCGCTGAATGTATAGAGGTGAAAAATAAAGGGAAGGAAATGGTCACATAAAAATGTTGGACAGAAGATTCGAAAGGGAAGCTTGAGAAAAAAAGCAAAGTATTACAACAAAATGTGCAAAGAACTAGAATTATGAAAGAAAAAAAAGCATGCTTGCATTTCTCAAGCTGAAGAACTGAAAAATAAATTTAAGCCTTGTTTTGAAATACTGGGCAAAATCTTGAATGATGTAGAAATTATCAAAATTCCTCTACTGGGAATATACCCTAAAGAAACCATAACTGCAACCCAGGCAGATATATGAACACCCATGTTTATCACAGCTTTGTTCATAATAGCAAAGAGTTGGGAGCAACCTAAGTGCCCATCAACAAATGAATGTATAGAGAAGCTGTGGTATCTTCACACAATGGAAAACAACGCTGCATTGAAAATCAAGGAACTCACGCAATATTACTCAAAATGGGTGACCCTGGAGGACATTATGCTGAATGAAATATTTCGGTCACAAAAGGACAAATAAATACTGTATAGTGCCTCTGTTGTAAAACAGGACAGACATTGAGGTTGTGGGGAGACAGAAAAATTGGATAAATTATGTACACCTTGTTGAAACAGATGAGGGAGAGAACAGTTTAAAAGCAATATATGATTGGGTATGTGGGGAGACAGAAAAATTGGATAAATTATGTACACCTTGTTGAAACAGATGAGGGAGAGAACAGTTTAAAAGCAATATATGATGTGATATGTTACATGATTATGACAAGAGTCCAGAATAAAGGTTGCATAGTGGAGTGTACTCAGGGCAATGGGGGGAATTGTATACCAATGAAGGAATTTTTCTTTTTTTCTTTTCAAAGATAAGAGAGAATTGGGAGGGCAACAATGAATGAATGGAAATCCAAAAATCTCTGTAAATGTTCATTAAAATTAATAAAATACAATTTAAAAAAAGAAAAAATAAATTATCGAAAGAAAATGGAAGAAATATGCAGAGTTATTTACTAAAAAGAATCAGTTAACATAAAACTGTTTCAATCAGTAGTATATGATTAAAAATCAATAATAACCAAGAAAGAAGTTTATATTGAAATGCCCAAAGTATGTGAGCTGAAACTTTATCATCTTTGCCTTCAAGGAGCACTGTGGCTACATCGTCCCCAAGACATAGCTGTTTGTTTTTTTTGCAGTACACGGACATTCAGTACTCTTCGCCACCACCACAGTTCGAAAATATCAATCCTTCTGTCATTCTTAATCATTGTGCAGTCTCAGATTCCCTAGCAAGGTGACTGAAAAGAATGTGGTTTTTCCTCATCTTTAGTCCCATCTACAATTTTATTCCTCTTTTTCTATAACTCTAGAGCCTGTTCCAAATCTAGGCATTGGGACAAGGATGTGTGTAGGGGTTATTACTGCCACAAAAAGACAGTAAAGAAAGAGTTCCTGGAAATGCTGTGGACAAAGTGAACTTTCAACAATATAAACACTGGCAGAATGCAACGGACTTCTATCCATGGCAGGTTCCAGATAACTATTTTCTTTCCTTGACTTCCCAAAATCTAAGTATTTGAATGCAGTTATTAGATTATCTGTCATCATCTGAAATCAACAGTGTTTTGCTCCTCAAAGATATTTGGTACCTACATCTCTGTGCTGAATGAGACATTCAACACTCACTCCTGTGTTCTTTATTTCCGAAGGTCATCCATTAAGAACCAATTCATTCCTTCTCCTCTCTTTCCCAGAGTCATTTAAGGGGCACACACACCTCTCTTGGTTTCTCTGTCTCCCAAGTTTCTCATCACAGACGTGATGTCGCAGTTTAATTTTGCTTTTACGACACATGTTTACCTCATGAGGTGAAGTAATGGAGTAAACAAACATGACTAGATCCATCTGTGGGCCTCAAGGTGCAGGATACCCTGGACGGTGCAATTAGTTTACCGTTTTTAAGAGCTAGTCCATGTGTGCAACTTAAGTTGGCCTTCATTCTGGTCACAAACAGAAATGAACCACAGAGGATTCTTCTATTTCCAAAGATATTTCTAACTATAATTTAGTCTCTAAAAGTTGCTTTTTCCAAGACATTTATAAAAAGAGATGTGCTTTCTGGAAAAATAAGATATTAGCTCCTCCATAGATTTCAATGCCCTAAAAGTATTATATTTTAGGGCATTATTTTTATCGTAGGAGTATGCAATGAGGGTTGTAGAGTGGATTATATTTGGGGCTAGGGGGTGGGGTTTGGGGGGGGGGGGGGGGGGGATTGTGTACCAATGAGGGAGTTTTTCTTTTGTTTTACAAGGAGAGGAGCAAATGGGGGGGGAGGGGGGAGGGGGTTGTGCGGGGAGAAGGGGGCAACAATGAATGAATGGAATCCCAAAATCTCTGTAGATGTTCATTGAAATGAAAAATAAACAACCTAAATTTAAAAAAAAAAAAAGAAAAAAGAAAATAGCACTTAAGTCTCACAAAAAAAAAAAATAAGGTATTAGCTTAATGTCCAATGTCACTTTATGCATTGTTATTGTTCTTATTGTTGTTATGTGCCATTGAGTACGGCTCCTAGTGACCCTATGAAAGAAAGATTTGAACACTGTTCTATCCTGTGCCATCCTCACACTTCCTGACACACAAAAGCCCATTGCAGCAGTCACTCTGTTGATCCATTGAGGGTCTTTCTTTCCTTCACTGACCCTCCACCCTTCCCAGCATCATGTCCTCCAAGGAATAGCCACTTGTGTGTTCACTATGAGTCAATCTTAACTCAAAGGCACTTAGCAACAACAGTAGCAACAACATTTAGGAAGTATTAAGTTGATGAACCTTTGTTCTTCTGGAAGTGTATCAATTTGATTTAACCGAGAAACTGCCTTCTGGGATGAGCTGCACTTTTCCTTACAGCCATGGCTCACTTGTGACACTCAGCCATCATCCCACGTTTTGTGATGTTGCTGTTCTTGTCTGCTGCTGAGCTGAGTCCTGACTCATGACAATCCCATTCTAGAGGAAGAAATGCTACTTAGCTCTACTTTGCATTCATGGCAGTTACAAATCAGACCCATCAATTTCCATAGTGTTTTCGCCGGGTGAATTTCGGAAGTGGATTGCTGACTTTTCTTTCCAGTGTAAATCTGAACTCTCTGCTGAAACCATAGCTCCATGCAGGTCTCCTCTAATAGGTTAGTGCACACACATTGTGACTACACATGAAATGCCTTGGCCTGGAGTTGAACCTAGGCTGTGCCCATTACCAGGGTCCCACGAAATTGGCAGGCTGTTTGCCCCTTAGTGATTCGAGATCGATCATTGGCATTTAAATGATCATGAACTAATGTCAATACCCATTACACTGAACTGGAAGTGATCATTGTTTTCCTGTGGCTGTTTATCTATTCTATCTAAGGAATGAGCATCATGGAGTCCAAACCCTTCCAGGCCCCTCTGGGTCATAGCCCTACTTGCTCCTGGGTTCCGATAGCAGGCCTGCCTGGAGGTACTATCAGGAAGAGGAAAGCAGCCTTTTGGAAATCAACAAATTGGCACTCTCTCTAAATGGTACGTAAAAACTGGCATGAATTGGCATAAACCACTCAGAGGACATCTACACTGGTTATCAAAGTATTAGAGTTCCAGGTCTGAAGTTCCCACCAGGAACCCTATTTCGGTACACCATGGTTTCATTCCCTGAAATGTCCTTGGTCAGTGACTTATCCCACTCCAGGGAAACAGTAGCTATGGTTTACCCAAAATAGGCAGTGTTTATATACAGAATCAACCAGAAAAGTCTCTCTCCAACTGAAGAGAGCTTCCTACTTACCAGCAAGTACATGTTCATGCAAGGTTTAAAGAGCTGTTTTGGGTAAACATGGCTTCTTTCCATTGCTCTAAATCCAGTAAAATACATGCACACGCGTGTGCCTGTGTGTGTGTGTGTGTGTGTGTGTGTGTGTGCAAACTCAACAATGAACTTCTGAAACAGTGCTTTTGTTTGTTGTTTGTTTAAGTCTGGGTAATCTTGGGCAGCTTTCTGTGTTTGTTGCTTAAGTGGGTATATTGAACATAGATACTATTTTGCAGAAGTGTCAAGTGCTGACCTTCCTTTTCTCTCTGTCATTGCCATAGAGTTGGGATCTACTAATAGCTCAGCCTCCAGAGAGTTCCTGAGCAGTAAAGAACATAGGAGGAGATAGCTCATCTTTCTCCTGGGGAGCTGCTGGTGGGTTTAAACAGCTAGAGAAGAGTCTTTTTGGAATTATCAGCCCAACTCCCTATAGACTATGTCCCAGGGCTCCCTGATCTTCAATAAAGCAAACACAAAATGAAAATATAAGCTATAATAATAATAATAAGAGTACTGAAAAACAACGACGTCAGGCTGGAGACTAAGGTATGCTTGATCCGGGCTGTATAGTCTTTGCAATTAGGTGCTATGCATCGGAGAGTTGGACAGTAAATAGGGATGATATAAAGAGAATTGATGCCTTTGAGCTGTGGTGCTGGAGAAGAGTGTTGAATATACCATGGACTGCTAGGAGAACAGTTTTGTCCTGGAGTGGGTGAAGCTGGAATGCTCCTTGAAGTCAAGGATTCTGAAGCTTCGTCTGACATACTTTGGGCATTTTTCAAGGTGGGACTGGTCCTTGGAGAAGGACATCATGTTTGGGAGAGTGGAGGGACTGCGCAGGAGAGGAAGACCCTCAATGAGATGGATTGATTTTGTGATTGGGGTGGTGGTAGTGAGTGTGTCAGAGACAGTGAGGTTGGCACAGGATAAAGCAGAGTCTAGGGCTCTTGTACATACGGTCACTATGAGTCGCAAGCAACCTGACGGCACACAACAACAACAACAACAACAACAACAGTTGAAGTAAATACAGTGAAATCTTAGGGAAGTTATTTAAATGTTCTAGATGTTGCAAACTAACTCCTGGATCAATTATGACCAAATTTATATTTAGCTAAATCGACAAACACTTATTATACAGACATATATCTATACATTTTGTCAGCAGGCATAAATAAGGTCCTGTGTTACACTTTATCAAGTTAATATCTACACATATGGGGAGGAAAAGTAGCTATCTCTAACTATGTAAATTATAAATGTACAGAAACATGTATTGTAATATGTAGACAGATAATTGCTGCTAGCTGGGTGAATTTGATATTGCAACTCACCATATAGTAGAGAAACTTATAGGATACATTATCCGAGAACAAAAGTAACTCCAGCATCTAGAAAAGTGAAGCCTTTGACTCCAGCAAATGATGTGGCGAATAGGTGAAATCAACTGGAAGTCACATTTGATCTGAACAGCAAGGCAACTCGTGTCCTTAAGAAACCCAGCTGGTTCTGGTTTTCACTCATCTCTCCGAGTGCATTCAATGGCATGCCACGAAACAGACTTGAATACCCGGACGGAACGCCAATCTGATCTGTCAATTGTCACTCAAAATCAGAATGAAACATTAAACCGCAACAAATAAAGAAAGCCAAGCGAGTGGGTGAGTGAGCAGGGTGGTTTCAGATGGAACAAGCAGTACTCTGGACAACCTAATGAATGCTCAATTCCAGCTGGTTGTAAAGAGATCACTGTTATCATTGTTCTGAGATGCTGTTGAGTCTTTTCCCATTCATGGCAACTCTGTGTGACAGAGTAGAGCTGTCTCATGGAGTTCCCTGGACCAGGAACTTTACAGGAGTGGACTGAAATGTTTCTCCTTCAGTGTCACTGCTCAGTTCAAGGCTGACCTTTCTATAAGCCGGTTAGTACCTAACCATTGGGCCACAAGGATCCCTAGTTTTAAAAACATGATTTTTTAAAATTATTATTAATATTAATGAAAATTTGCAGAGACTTTGGATTTCCATTCATCCATTGTTGCACTTTTCTCCCTGCCCAGCCCTCCCCTCCAGTTTATTCTCTTTAAAAAGTAAAAGAAAAATTCTTTAATTATTATACAATCCCTCCCCTCAGGTCCACTCCACTATGCAGCCTTTGTTCTGGACTCCTGCCATGACAATAATACCTAATCATATATCTCTTTTAAACAGTTCTCTCTTTCATATGTTTCAATGCAGTATACATAATTTATCCCATCTTTCTCAGTCTCCCCCTCAATGCCAATATCAGTTCCATTCTACAACAGTGGCACTATGCAGTATTTGTCCTTTTGTGTCTAAGATATTTCACTCAGCATAACGTCCTTTTTTTAATGTGTTCCAAGTTGATATGCATCAGACAGGTAATACTTTCAAATAGCCACTTACCATTTTACTGCATTACATGTTATACTGCTCATAGAAAGATCAGTGATTTGAGCCCACTGGGTACTTTCCATTTAGATGGTTAAAATCCGTAATGATTGCCAGCTCCAGAAGCCTAGTGAAGGGCTTCCATGAGCAGCATTGACTTCAAAGCAGAGAGTGGGTGGGAGGGTCGGGGGCTTACTGACTATTAAAGAATCCCTAGTAAAGCTATCGAATAAGCATATTGAGCTACTACGTCAAAGGTTTGTGGTTCTAACTCATCACGTACGCTGTAGGAGAAAGTCAGACTCCACTGTGCAGATTTACTGCCTCAGAAATCCCACGAAGGGTCACCTCGACTACTGAGGGTTTATTTATGATATGAATGAGAGTGTTTATATAATTTAGAGTCGCCCTGTTCTTCAAATATACTATGACATGGAAATGAAAGCTATTGATCTTTCTAAGCTCTCAGCCATGCTCTTTTGCAATAACCTATTTTAACTTCCATCTCTGATCTTCTTGACCACAGCCTTCTCTATGCATAATGCTGGTGTAAGCTGATTCTTATATTGTTAAAGTCGAATAAAGCAGCTTCCTTAACTTCCTGAAATGAGCATCATTCAACGCACAGGTCAAATGTGGGTCTCCTGTAGCATCTTCTCGACAGCATAACCTCGAAAACATACAAACCAGAAAAGCACCTTAAACTCTGCACCGTTTCATTTCCGTGGTTCCGCACTCGAGCTACTTAGGGCTATCGAGACATGTCCTGGCCAAACCTTTGTAGTTTTCTCCTATAAACTAAGCATAAATGCAGTGGGAGATGACAGATTACTTCATATACCATGCAAGCAGCCCAGACAATAGCTTTAGCCATGACTGATTGCCTCGCTGTAACCCACTTTATGTTAAATGCATTCTTGCTGTTCGATTCCAGCACTGTAATTTTGTTCTTCTGCATTGCTCGGCCCTCTGTGGACTAACCAGGTTCCTTCAGTAATGATTTCTTTTCTATTGTATTGTTTTCTGCATAATCAAGTTGGTAGGTGGGGGTTTGGGTGACACCGCCATCTGTCAAGTTCATTTGCTCTGAAAATGCAAGAAATAATGGCCCCTACAACTTGGGGCTATCCGTTATAAGAGAAGAATATCAGCTTTTACCCAACGCCATCTCATCTCTTCAAATTATTTTTCCCCTTTCAATAAGATGCACATATGCCTCTCCCTACATGATAGGCTTTTTTTGGTTTGGGGTTCTTTATACTGGAAGATAAACATTTTTCCCCCTATCACCTGTCCACCCTGTATTGCAATTTATGCAGGCAATCCAATTAAGGAGACCAGCTAACATCCAGACTAATAGGCTTGTCATGAGAGTAAAGATGCAGCCTGCACTACACAGGAATCCCTTCCTGCCAAGCACATTTGTGACATGTGGGGCCACTCACACAAGACCGTAGAATGCAGAAGAGCTGGGAGGCAGGACACTGAGGAAAGAGGGGGCCACGCTTCACTCCTTGTATCAAAAAGAAAAAGCTCATCAATTGTTAATTATATAAAGTGTACGTAAGTCACCCATGGATGCTTACCTGCATGGGAGAGAAAGGAAAGGCAGAATTAGGAAGGAGCTTTGGGATATACTTCCTTTTTAAATTTAAAATGATGCCCAATCATTTACTGGAAAAAAACCCAAACACGACACTGTAAACTTGTTTTCTGAAGAGGGCGTAGGTTAGATGGAAAGGTGCGGTAATTTGAGGAAAAACTTCCATAGGCCGAAACTTGACACCTAAATGTTATTTTCAATAATAGGAATGTTTAACATATATGTTTTTTCTTGTTGTATTGGTTTCCGTAGAAAATTTGTACATATTGTCTTTCACACTATCCTTCATTTGTATTGTTTTTCATACAATCATACTCATGCATTATAATTGCATAGCGTATATTTTTGGGGATGAAATATATATCACATACCAATTTGTTACTTTCTATATAAGCAATGTATTGCCATTGATTATATTCCCAAGTTGTGCAATCATTCATTTTACACTTTTTCAAAATAGTTCACCACCATACACTATTTGCATAAGCATACTTCTACCCAAATAAAAAAATACCCATATCCCCCTTCCCTGCAGCGCTAAATAGTAGTTAATATTGCTTGATTCTGTATATTCCCTCATTTCAAATTAATGGAACCATAGTGCTTTTGATCTTTCGTGACTGAATTCTCTTTCTCAAAATAGACCTTAGAAGTTCATCCATGTCGTGGCATGCTCAGGGATTTCATTTCTCTTTATGAGAGAGTGGAATTCCATTTTGTGCCTACATCACATCTTGTTTATTCATTCATCTGTAGTCTTTTTATTTATTTCTACCTTTCGCTGTTGTGGAACTGTGATAAAGAACACTGGTTTACAGGTTTGTTTTTCTGCTCTTACATCTTTGGGAATATACCTTGCAGTGAGAGTTCTAGAGCATGCTGGTACAAAGTTCAATTATGGAGGAACAAGCAGATTGTTTTCTACAGAGGCTGTAGATGTGCTTCCTGCTTTTCTTTACCTAATGTCTCTGGTTGCAACCTAAGTAATCTCCAGAGGTAATCGGTGTTGAAAGTATCTGGGATCTCTGTCCTTGTCAGTATCTAGCCCTGAGTGTGTTGAGGAGTTTCCTTCTCCCAGCGATGGAGATGCCTGGTGCTTCCCTGTGTGAAGTGGGTGTGAGGAGTGTGTGTGTGTGTGTGTGTGTGTGTGTGTGTGTGTGTGTGTGAGAGAGAGAGAGAGAGAGAGAGATGCTCTTTTACCCAGTTTCAGAACTTTGGAAAACAAACACCAATTCTCTGCCCTAATACAGGCCCACATTGCATGCCGATGTCATGTTGGTGGGAGATTCATGCAATATAGGCCCATACCGCAGAGATACTCTTGGTAAGAGGCTTATCTGTACTTCATGATGATGTCATACTGATGAGAGGTTTAGTAGATGAGCTCGGAGGTTTTCATCCTCAAGGATGGAGTTTTGCTTGCTTTGTCTAAACAGAATGTCCTGGAAGAGCCAGTCTTTAAGATCATACTCTCCTGCACTCCAGACCTGAAGGAGTGAGCTATTTCAAAACACTCAGGCCTGTGTAATTTCCTACTGAGAAGAGTGGCAGCAGCTAAGTGTTAAGAGAGCTTGTCCCCAGCAAGGAGAGTGCAGGCCCTTTCTCAGAGGTTAGAGTCACTGCAGGGGAAAAGACAATTCCCCCTCTGAGATCCTGGTGGCTCCTGGCACCTCTTGTACCGCCAGGTTTTCCTTTATTTCCACTGAGGAGAAGCCTTGCTGTCCAAGCTTTCTACTTCTAGGAGCCAGTGATAATATTATTTGCACGTTCATCTTAAAGCAATGCATCCTCGTTAAACCCCAAACTTGAGTTAAAGGCAACATTCTTCAGAAGACTTTTTTTCTTTTTCTTTTCTTTTTTTTTTTTTTTGGCTGTTATTCAATCCTTAAAGGAAATATGACTGAGGGGGTTTTTTTTTTCCTCATGAAGTGGATTTTGTTAAGTATTTTCAACACATTTATGTAATACTTGCTGAGCTTTAACAGCCTTAATCCTGTAATAACTGAGTTACTAATTTCTTTTTTCCCCCCTGAAATTTTACCTGACTCAGACAGAATAGCTTCTTTCCCTTCACATTTCATTTGAGAGGATGAGGAGGGAAACAGCTAACAAAATCGAAGCAATTTCTGAATAGTAGAGCCATGCGGGACAAGGATAGGCCATCTCCTCACAGGCGATTAACTGCCTCTGAAAACCCTCCAGAGGGTCAACTATGGGCTGTTCTGACACTACGGTGCATAACACAGCGACAGAGCCATGATAACGACTTTACTTTGTGTTACTTAAGTCATAATGTACATTAGACACTATATGGAAAAACACAAATGTTAATTTTACTATAGTTAACAATGGGAAGCTCTGGTGGCCTAGGTAAGAAGATGCATTGCAATCCCAAAGGCATGCGGTTCATGTGAACCA
This sequence comes from Elephantulus edwardii, assembly GCF_000299155.1. Taxonomy (NCBI): domain Eukaryota; kingdom Metazoa; phylum Chordata; class Mammalia; order Macroscelidea; family Macroscelididae; genus Elephantulus; species Elephantulus edwardii. The sequence goes on from NW_006399875.1 coordinate 2,576,305, forward strand.
TGAGAGAAGGATGGACAATCTCCTTCTGTGAGATTTACTGCCTCTGGAAATACAGTAAAGTGTCACCTATGCATCGATTCTGACTTGATGGCACCCAACAACAATAATCACAATCTGACATTGAATGAGTGTTGTAACTCATTTCAACATGCTTCCTTCTTCTATTTGATTGTCCCTAAGTTGTACTTGGTTCTCAGGTGGTTCAAAGATTTAATGCCCTCAGTGGCTTGAAGGTTCAAGTACAGCTTGAAACATCTGAGAATGGAATCCCCTCCTGAAAAGCCAGGCTTTGGAAACCCTGTGAAATACAGCTCTCTTGAGACACACAGAGAGTTACCACAATCTGTAATAGATTGGACCCTGCAGGCAACTCAATGTTACGTAACAACAATCCAAAGTCTTTGCTCTTTCATGTTCAAGGGGTCAAACCTATTCCTGAGATGGTCTTTAAATTCAGGTTGGATAGACTCAAGGTCAAAGTTTGGTTCTTATGCACTTGATTTGATTTTCTTGAGCTTCAGTGGGAACTTGCATATGAATGGTTAGTTGATGTTTTTTTTTCCACAGTCAGCACCTGGCCTACTTTTCACGGCTGGTATTAAGATGCTCCAATGATTTTTCTCACAGATATAGTCAATCTGATTCCTGTGCAGACCATGAGGTGAAGTCCATATGTACAGTCACTATTTGTTTCTTGTAAAAGATATTTGCAATGAATAGATTATTGACTGTAAAGAATTCTGTCTCCAGTCTAAATATCTGTCTCCAAGTCCATGCTTCCCACTACTGATCCCTCTTCCCTGTTTCCAACATTTGCTTTCCAATCATTCATTATTATTAATTTATCTTGGTTTCCTGTTTGATTGATATAGAACTGCAAAAGTTGGTAAAAGTCATCTCTTTCCTCCTCCTTGGCTTTGGTTGTTGAGACATAAATTTGAATTATAGTGGTATTGACACATGTTCCTTGAATGTGTATGAATATTAGCCTGTCACTCACAACGCTGTATTTCAAGATGGATCTAGAAGTGACCTCTTTAAATATGAATGTGACCTCATTTTTCCTCACCTTTTCATTCCTTGTATAGCAGATCATGATTACCTGATTCAAAATGTTCCATGTCAATTAATTTATTTTGCCAATATCTTGTATGCCAATATGTATGTGTTTCATTTTTTTTTCCTTAGCCATCTCTAGTTTTCATACTTTTCACATTTCACATTCCAATCACTAGTATCTGTTTGCAACTGTACCTCCTCATTTGTGATTCTCAATACAAAGGCCCAATTTCTGGTACCATATCTGCTAGTCTAATCTGAGTGTACTTTATTGTATATAGGGTTTTGAAGGCTTGTTAATTCGGAAGTGAATGGTCAATCCTTCTCTTAGGCAATCTTAATTTGGATACTTGGATTTAGAGCACTGTTTGACAGACAAGCATTTTACCCAAAAGAGCAAATCAGGTGTTGACCCTGTCCACCCTCTTCAGGGCATGTGCCATATCACCACCTGCACCCCCTGTGCTGACTAGTTGAGCTGTGAGAGGATATCAAGAATATCATCCATGAAAAATGCAAACAGCCATTGCAAAGACATAGGAGAAAGAAAAGACCAAGATGGAAGTCAGAATAGACTCTGACTATTGCACTAGACTGCTGAAAAGTCAAAGCAAAGGGAATAAATCAAGAAGTTAAGGAGCTGGACAGAAGATTTCCAAGGAAAGGTTGAGAAGACAAAGTAAAGTATTATAATAAAATGTGCAAAGACATGGAATTGGAAGATAAAAAGGATAAACTCTCTTGGCAGTTCCTAAATAGGAAGAACTGGAGAACAAATTCAGCCCTTTAGTTGCAATAGTGGGATGCTATGGTAGGAATGCTGAAACACTCAGGAAACATTAAAAGAAGATTGAAGGAGTACAGAGTCACAGAATCAAAAATAATTGACTGAAAACAAAAGAATTTCATGAAAAAAACATATGATCAAGAGGCAATGGGAAAGGGGAAGCTCAAGGTGCTATGAAAGAATTGTCAAACAACAAGGCTCCAGGAATTAATGAAATTCCAATTGATATATTTCAACAAACAGACATTGCATCAGAAACATTCACCCAGTTATGCCAAGAAATCTGTAAGGCAACTACCTGTCCAATTGACTGGAAAAGATTCATATTTATCCTTATTCCAAACAAAGGTGATCTAACCGAGTGTGGAAATTATAGAATGGCAGCTGTGAGGGACCGCTCAAGAGTACTGAAGAGCAATGACGTCAGGCTGGAGACTAAGGTGCACCTGATCCAGGCTATAGTCTTTGCAATTACGTGCTATGCATCGGAGAGTTGGACAGTGAATAAGGAGAATAGAAAGAGAATTTATGCCTTAGAGCTGTGGTGCTGGAGAAGAGTGTTGAATACACCATGGACTGCTAGGAGAACAAACAGGTTTGTCCTGGAGAGGGTGAAGCCAGAATGCTCCCTGGAGTCAAGTATTCTGAAGCTTTGTCTGACAAACTTTGGGCATGTTGCAAGGAGGGACTGGTCCTTGGACAGGGACATCATGTTTGGGAGAGTGGAGGGGCAGTGCAGGAGAGGGAGACCCTCAGTGAGATGGATCTATTCTGTGAGTGGAGTGGTGAGAATGAGCGTGTCTGAGACAGCGGCATTTAGGGCTCTTGTACATAGGGTCACTATGAGTCACAAGTAACTCAATGGCACATAACATCAACAACAATTATTAATATCATACACAAGCAAGATTCTGCTGAAGATTTTTCAAAAACAACTGGAACATCAGTGGAAAATTGCCAAGCTGGGTTTAGAAGAGACTGTGGCACTAGGGACATTAAAGCCAATATTAGCTGGATCTTGGCAGAAAGTAGAGAGTATCAGAGGAATGTCTATCTGTGTTTCATTGACTATGGAAAGGCATTTGACTCTGCAAATCACAACAAATTGTGGCTAACTTTGAGAAGGATGGGAATCACAGAACTCTTAATTGTGCCCATGCAAAACCTATGCTTGGACCATGAAAGAGTCATCAGAAGACAGCAGAGAAATACTTCATAGTTCAAAATCATGGAAGGAGTGCATAAGGGATGCATTCTACCTCCCTACCTTTTCAATCTATATGTGGAACTGATCTGGACTTTATGAGGAGGAATGTTGTAAAAGAATTGGAGGAAGACTCACCAACAATCTGTTATGCGGGTGAAACAACTTTGCTTGTTGAAACTGAGGAGGACCTGAAACATTTGCTGTTGAAGATCAAGGACTGCAGTCACAAATACAGATTCAAGCTCAAAATTGAGAAAACAAGGACTCTCACCACTGGGTTGATTGGCAGTGCCATAATAGATGGAGAAGAGATTGGAGTTGATAATAATTTCAACTTGTTTGGTTCTACAACCAATGCTATTGGTACTAGCATTCAGGATTTTTTTTTTAAAGAATTCCCCTGGGAAAATCTGCTACCAAAACTTCTCCAGAGTACTCAAGAGTATCAGTGTCATCCTGGAAACTAAGGTCTGCCTGGTCTACCCTGTGATCTTTGCAATTACTAGTTATGCATCAGAGAGATGAACACCGTGTAGGAATGAAAGAAGAAGAATCGATGCTTTTGAGTTATGGTGCTGGAGAAGAGTATTGATTATATTATGGATTGCCAATAGAACAAACAGATCTGTCCTGTAGAGGGGGGAACCAAGCTGTTTTTTGAAGATTTTAAAGCTCCATTTGACATACTTTGGGCATGTTGCCAGGAGGGACGAATCATTAGAGAAAGACATCATGATTGAAAGAGTGGAGGGATAGTGGAGGAAAGGAAGACCATGGATGAGATGGATTGACTCAGTGACTGAAATAATGGGAGTAGGTGTGTCAGAATCAATGAGATTGGCCCAGGATAAGGCAGAGTTTCAAGTTATTGTAGATTGAGTTGCCGTAAGTCAAAGGTGACTAGATGGCACAATATAACAACAACACAACCCAAAGTCCAAGTCTCTAGATTGACTTGAATTTACCAAGAGCTTTGAGGTAGAGAGATGAGCAACAGAAACCAAATGGAAAATCAGTAGTGAGTTGCTTCTGATAGTACACCTATGACTGGACAGCAGTTTGTGCATTTTTACATGGGATGTTTGTGATTATCTAGTTCTGCTATAACAGAAATACAAGCAGATGGCAAACCTAGATATGCATCCTTTCACAGTTTAGGAATCAGAAGTTCAAGTTCAGAAGTTCAAATGGTCCACTGCAGAGTCAGCTATGAATTGGTTCCAAGAGAACAGCAATGAGGTTTTTGTTAGTTTGCTTTTGGTTTTTGTTCTTATTTGTTTGTCTGTAGGGATGCAATTTGGTTTTCATTGTTATTATTTGTTAGAGCTATGTATTACTTCTCAGCATTTTTATTGCTGTTATTCTTAGTTGTCTTCAAGTCTACTAGGACTCACAGTGACTCCATGGACAACATGCTTGAACCCTGTTCTATCCTGTGCCATCCTCATCAGCTCTGACACACTGTTTTCTTTGCCACAGTCACTGTAAATATGCATTTTGTTGAGGGTCTTCCTCTCTTTCATCGACCCTCCACCTTTCTAAGCTTGATGTCCCTCTTCAAAGAATAGCTTCTTCTCACAACATGCTGAAAGTTTGTGAGTTGAAGCTTTGTCAACTCTGCTTCCAAGGAACATTCTGACTGTTCTTTCAGCATCTCTAGGCCTGACATTATTTGTATGTCTTGGTCCTTCTCTGTATCAAGGAGCTCCCCAGAACAGAGACCAGAGTCTGAAATATAAGTTCCTCCCCAGCTTTTCTATCTTAATGATGCTGAAGTTCCTCAGTTCTATGCTTGGTTTGTATCTTTTGTAAGATAAAGGTGTTACAGACCACATCCCAGTGAAACTCCCTTATCAAGGTCATGATGAAAGGAAGGGTATTATATTCTACCCTTAATCCTCCTACAACTTCTTTATTTATCACATCATGGGAAATCATTACAAATTTTGACATTGTATCATTCATTGGTGTTATTTTTTAATACAAAAATATATTTTTTTTATATTGACACCAACCAACAGTCAGAAAATCAAAAGATAAAATGCTCTGGGAAAAAAATAAAATGTGCTCAGGGACTTTTCCAGACTGCTTAAAAGCAACAGTGTCCAGTCTAGAGATTAAGGTGAACTTGATCCAGGTCATAGTCTTTTCAATTACCTGCTATTCATCAGAGAGCAGGGTAATGACGAAGACTGACAGAAGACAAATAGATGCCTTTGAGTTGGGTGCTGGAGAAGAGTCTTGAATATACCATGGACTGGCTTGTGAACAAACAAGCCTACCTTAGAGAAGATGAAACCAAGTTTCTTCTTGGACCTAGGATTTGGAAGCTCTGTCTCACATACCTTGGGTATGTGGCCAGGAGGGACCGACTCTTGGAGAGGGACAGGCTCAGAAGGGTGGAGGACCAACAAAGGAGAGGAAGACCCCAGATGAGATGGGTTAGCACAGTAATAGGGGCAATGAGGGTGGGTGTGTCAGAGTCAGTGAGAGTGGCCCAAGACAGAGCAGACTTCAGAGCTGTTGTACATAGGTCACTATGAGCCACAGGCAACTCCACAACACATAACAACAGCAACATTAACAAGACTGGTTTGCTGACAAAATTCCCATACATTGTGCTTCACACTATACTTCATTCACACTGAGTTTCATACAATCATTCACATTTTTTCTGTCTGTTGTTGTTATGTGCCATCTAGTCGCTTGTGACTCATAGCCACCCTATGTACAAGAGTCCTAAATGTCATTCTATCCTGTGCCAACCTCGCAATCTAAGACACACTCATTCCCACCACTCCATTCACAGAATCGATCCATCTCGTCGAGGGTCTCCCTCTCCTGTGCAGCCCCTCTGCTCTCCCAAACATGATATCCCTCTCCAAGGACCAGTCCTTCCTTGCAACATGCCCAAAGTATGTCAAACAAAGCTTCAGAATCCTTGACTCCAAGGAGCATTCTGGCTTCACCGTCTCCAGGACAAACCTGTTTGTTCCTCTAGCAGTCCATGGTATATTCAACACTCTTCTCTAGCACCAAAACTCAAAGGCATAAATTCTCTTTCTATCATCCCTATTCACTGTCCTGCTCTCTGATGCATAATACACAATTGCAAAGACTATAGCCAGATCAAACTCATCTTAGTCTCCAGCCTGGTGTCGTTGCTTTTCAGTACTCTTGAGAGGTCCCTCACAGCTGACTTTTCCAATGCATTCATCTCCTGATTTCCTGGCTGCTGTTACCAAGAGTGTTGACTGTGGAGCCAAGTAAATGAAAACTGTTAACTATCTCAATCTCTTCACCATCCATACTGATGCTGCCAGTTGGCACAGTGGTGAGAATCTTTGTTTTCTTAATGTTGAGTTTCAATCCATATTGAAGACTGCAGTCCTTGACCCTCTGCAGCAAGCATTTCAGGTCCTCCTCAGTTTCAGCAAGCAGGATTGTGTCGTCCGCATAACGCAGGCTGTCAATCATTCTTCCACCAATCCTGATGCCACATTCCTCCTCGTACAGGCTAGCATCTCGGATGATCTGTTCTGCATACAGATTGAAAAGGTATGGACACAAAATACATTCCTGATGGACCCCTTTCTTGATTTTGAACCATCCAGTGTCTCCCTGCTCTGTTCTGACAACTGACTCTTGGTCCAAGCATAGGTTTCACATTAGCACAATCAAATGTTCTGGGATTCCCATTCTTCTCAGAGTCAGCCACAGCTTGTTATGATCCACACAGTCAAATGCCTTTGCATAGTCAATGAAGCACAGAGACATTCTTCTGGTATTCTCTGCTTTCTGCCAAGATCCATCTAACATTAGTTATAATATCCCTAGTACCATGACCTCTTCTAAATCTAGCCTGCACATCTGGCAGTTCTCTGTTGACATGTTGTTCCAAACATTTTTGGATAATTTTCATACACAATAAAGTAGGTTGAGAGAAACAATTTTTGGTAGATTAAAAGAATTTCTGATGAAAGTGGCCATATGAACAGACTTGAACATCATTTGTTTAATAATGTGACAGTCAAATGCATCAATATTAAAGTTTGCTAGTGATGAATGGGGGTGAGAAGGTAGGGGAGAAATAAATCATTCTTTTGGAGCATTGAGTTTCTATTAAAATGGTGCAGTAATGTGGAAATTATAACTAATACTAGATGGATCTTGGCTGAAAGCAGGGAGTACCAGAGGAATATCTATCTGTGTTTCATTGATTATGCAAAGATATTTGACTGTGTGGATCACAACAAAATCTGGCTAACTCTGAGAAGAATGGGAATCCCAGAACACTTGATCATGCTAATGTGCAAACTATACTTGGACCAGGAGGTAGTCGTCAGAACAGAGCAAGGGAACACTGCATGGTTCAAAATTGGGAAGGGTGTACATCAGGGATGTGTCCTATCTCCATACCTTTTCAATCTATATGCAGAACCAATTATCAGAGAGGTTGGGCTCTGTGAGGAGAAATGTGGCATCAGGATTGGAGGAAGATTCATCAACAATCCGCATTAGCATATGAAACAACCCTGCTTCCTGAAACTGAGGAGAACCTAAAGCACTTGCTACAGAAGGTCAAGGACTGCAGCCTTTAATATGGATTAAGGCTCACTATCATACATATCTTTTTGTTCTTTTGACCCTTCGTGGGCTATTCAGTACTCTTTTCCAACACCAGAGCTCAAAGGAATCCATTCTTCTTGTTTTCATTATTCATTGTCCAGAGCTCAGACTCATAGCAAGTGATAGAAAAGAACATGGTCTCGATCAGGCTTACCTTAGTCCTCAAGTGAACATCATTGCTCCTCAATAATTTGGAGAGGTCCCTGACAGTCGGCTTTCCCAATTTGGTATGTCTTTTTCAGAGTAAAATGTTCACATAAATATGAAATAGGAACATTTATTGTCTTTCAACATGAAGGCATATCTCAGACACTTTGCATAGGGAATTAGAATCTAAAATTATACATGACCAACTGCGACATTGTGCTTAACATAGCAGTGTGCTTAACATAGCAATGATTGTGGGATGGCAGAGGGGAGAAGAGAGTGTTGTCTTCTGTTGCACTTGGGCTGCTGTGGGTTGGAACTAATCTATATGACCCTTACCAACAACAACAACAACAACAATAAAGATATTTTGAGAATAAAATAGGCTGGCACCAAAGCAATGAGCTTTCAATATTACTAAAACATTTCTCACTCAATCTTGGCAGAATGCATCCAACTGTATTCATTTTTTAAATTGAATTATTAGTTAGGTTTCCCCTTTCCTTAAGACTATGTTTTCTTGTCTCTTTATTTCCTTGTGTCTGTATGTGATTGACAGATGTGGAAATCTGTTTAGGCAATAACATGTGCGTTAATGAATTTCACTTGCTCTTTATGTTTCAAAGAAGGTTTCAAGATACATTGAGGAAAAATAAGATTATTTAAATATCTTGTCACCAGACCTGATTCCCTCTCTAGCTCCAGCTAGCCTGACCTTGACCTGAATTGGATCTTTTCTTTCCTTCTTCATAAATCCTTCTGTAGGAATTGAAACACTCAGTAAGAAATGTTTTTCAGATTCTCGGTACTAGTTCATCCCAACAGTTATCAAATACATGTTCACTCAAGATAGCTTCTTGTGAAAAGAGTAGAACCCAGGCAAGTTTTCAGCAGTTGTGAGTGACATTTCAGAAGCAGATATGTAGACTTATCTTCAGAAGCAACTCTCAATAGTTTCAAATCACCAATGTTTCAGTTAACACCCACTCAATGGTTGTTGTTGTGTGCTATGAATTGTCAACTCCACCCAACTTCTTGTTGTCATATGCTGTCAAGTTGACTCTAACTCTTAAGAATAGCATCAGCACATAATGGAAACTTACCATAGCCTATACCATGCTCACAAGCCATGCACTGTATCAATTCCTTTTCAGAGGATCTTCCTCCCTTCATGTGATGCTTGACTTTTCCTAGCCTGGTGTTTTTATCCCATGGATTGGACCCACTCAGAAGACATCCAAAGTGTGCGCGTTTTATAGAGGATTTCCAACATGCCTGTCCCTCTATCCCTCTTTCAGCCATCCTCTACCATCCCTATGGAAGACACACTACTTTCAAACGGAACTTTGAGAAATAAACTATCAACTACGCACTCCTTCAGTATCACGATACATCCTGTTCGAATATAGATGGAACATATGGGCATGCAAAAGACTTGCCCAAACAATAGACAGGCCTATCAGGTGAGCACTAATACCAGGAGAAATGTACTCTGTGAAATAGTGCATCATAGAAGGCCAAAGGGTCATTATCTACCCAAAGGTAAAGCTCAGAAGTAAAGAAGGAATTACCTAACTTGGGAGGGACTGGAGAGCATTTTGCTGAGTGAACTAACTCAGTCCCATAAGGATAAATATTGGATAAAACCGTTATTGTAGAATGAGTATAAGGATCCAGGAGGGGTGGGAGAGGCTGGAAGCAGAGGGATGTGGATGTGTAGGGGGAAGGGAGATTAATCATTGGGTTGTACAATTTGGTGGTTGGGATGTGAAGGAAATTGAAAGAATTTGTTCAAATTTGTATACTAATTTTGTAAATAAATTAATAGAGGAAGAAAAAAGATGAGTAGAATTGGATAACTCAGGTATGAAGTGAGAAGTTTGCTGTACACAGTGGGATTATGATAAATGTCAATGCTTACATGTGTGTATAAACAGAAACTCATTTTTCCTCTGTATGTTTGTTTTCACTCAAATCATGCCTTTACACATTTGAAACCCCGTTTCATTGCTCTTGAGTTGAACTAATTCATAGCAAGCCCTCCTATGGATTTTAAAAGACTATAAAATAACAAAGGAGAAGACTGCCCATCTTTCCTCTTGTGGAGTCGTTGCCTTCAGCCAGCGTGACTCCTTACCCTCCAGGCCATCAGAGTTCCCCAGCAGGAATGATACGCCGTGAGGTGCCCTGACCACTGACAGTCTCCAATACTAGCCCCTCCCCAGCTTTTGGAGAAGGAACATCACTGTTCACGATCCATCCCAAATCCAGGTTCCCTTCTGCCCATGAAAACCCATAGTTGCTTCCTCTCCATAGCAAACTTTGCAGCCTGTGGAAACAAAAATAATTAAGATCTTGTTTCCTGCTCACAGAGCTATAATTTATTGACAGCGGTTGGCCAGGTTAGCTTTGCTGTCTTCTCCGTGGTAGCGCTGGACAAGATCCTTTTGTCGGACACATTAGCAGGCCACTCACTTCGTGCTGACACCTTCTCCCTGGCTGCTTGGCTTTTTGCACGTTTGCTGCGAGCTGGGCAGGAACATGGCAGGAAGGAACCAAAAAGGGTGTGAAAAGAAAAGTTCCCTTAAAGAGTCCCCACACTCAGTGGTCTATAGATTATATTGCAGATCACAAGGAAAACAATTGAAGCATGCATAGAGGGTTTCTTTCAGAGACGAAGATTTATGCTACTGGCTAAGAATTGGGGAATGAGCTCCAGGTAGTCTGAGGGAGCTCCAGTTTAAGCTTAATCGCTTTAACCTGCACTGCATAGTGCCACTGTGGTAAAAGGGACTGATATAGGGGTTGAGGGCAGGGGGTGGGCGGAGACTGAGAAAGATGGCATAAATTATGTATATTGCATTGAAACAGATGAGGGAGAGAACTGTTTAAAAGGGATGTATGATTAGGTGTTATTGTCATGACAGGAGTCCAGAACAAAGTCGGCATAGTGGAATGGACTTGGGGGAAGGGATTGCATAAAAATGAAAGCATTTTTCTTTTACTTTTCAAAAATAAGAACGAACTGGAGGGAACGGGTGGGCAGGGAGAAAAGTGCAGCAATGAATGAGTGGAAATAAAAAAATATCTGTAAATTTTCATTAAAATTAATAATAATAATTAAAAAAATTATAACATTTTAAAAATAAAAATTGCAAAATTTTACACTGAGGTATAAAGCAAATATTTTTTAAAAATGTGAGACGCTGGTTAGGGACCTTCATTGGTACATTGTAGGTGCAATTTCAAGGGAGCTCAGTACACAATCTTTTCCTTGCCTGCTTCCAGAGTTTGCCATTGTTTTTAGATGCCACAGGGTCAGTTCTGACTCACAGTCTCTCTGTGTACCACAAAGGAAACCCTGTGGGCCCGACCCATCCTCACAATGGTTCTATCTGAGCCCATTGTGGTGGCCCCTGTATCAATCCTGGGTTTCCACTTTCTTAAATGAAAGACTTCCAGTCACTAATCAGAAGACAGACAGACTTCCATTCCCCACTCAGAGGGAAACTTTGAATCAGAATCGGTGGCAGCTTGCATTGTGTCCATGGTACCGTACCGGAAGCTATGCCGTCAATATTTACCTGAGAGCAGACTGCCAGGATGGACAGGTTTCCCCAGAGCTTTCAAACTATGACAAATTAGGAAATATGGCCTGGAATTCCATTGCTAGAAGTTGGGCAGAGAAACATCCCTGGTTTGCTGAACATTAATGTAAGATTTTAACTGGTTTCTTTGGAAATATCGTCAGGAGCAATCCCTTTCTGGAGGATATCATGATTGATACTTGTAGCCAGAAAAAGATAGGGGAAAGTTTAATGAGACGGATTGACCCAACGGCCCCCATAAGCGACTCAAACATTCCACTGATGGCGAAGACAGGGAGAACAGGTTCACTTTCCCTGTGCTGGACGTGATCATCATGATGACAGGTCAACTTGGTAACAACTATTATCAAAGAGGACCAATTTCACAACTGGACCTAAGAAAAAAAATGCAACAACTTACTGGAAGGTCTCTGGAGCAGAGGTGAGGGGACATCTCAGGAAGGAGAGAAATACTGATCTAGACTCAATGAACAATTCAGGCAGAAAGAAGAAATTGAAACTGTGAGAGACTCTAGGTCTGTTTGCTGTTTCTCTGAATACTGTGGGCTCTATCCAGCGCTCTGTTAAAACAAGAAACATATGGTGTAATATTCTGTGGTGTGGACAGACCACAGTTGCTCTGTCTATTCATTTGTTGATGGGCATTTAGGGTTCTTACCTGTATATGAATGAATGAATGAAAGTCAAACTATTGGTAAACTTTCATGAAAATTCCAATTTCCATGAAAAAGTAACAAGAAATTACTACTACATTTTTTCAAGTTGGTCTGGCATCCAAAATCTGAGGAAATCATCTCAAAAGGCTGCTGCTAACTGTCTTCAAAGCAGGGATGAAACACAAACTCAAGTAAGAGTTGCTTGACATCCATAGTGCATTGTGATTCGGTGGAATAGGACGTTATGCAGTTTGGATAACTTGTAAAGCTGTAAGACCAGCAAGACTAACTCCATCTTGGCAAGAGTATCTGCTTGGCAGTAAACAACTCAAGGAAGTAAGATGTTAATGAATAAAAATAACCAAATGTCTTAAACCTTAAAGAATGTAGTGTCTTTATCAACTGAAACCATTTATTCCTTAGAGCACACAATAAGATATTCTGGAAAGCATCTTTGTATTGTGCTGAGGTCTGTGAGAGTTAATGTTTGACCAGACAGTCAACATCTTGAGTCGGAAAGAGATAATGTGATTATTACAGCAGATGTGCTACTAAAACCTATATAGGCTATGTTTAAGAAATAAAATATTGCTATTTGCCATCAGCGGTAGCCTCTCTGTGTCTTCATTTAATCCTCATCCTTTCTCTCTGCAGAACTGTTTGATCTAGCAGTGTGGGACCCCATTAAACCTGATGTATTAAAACCTTAGAGGTATTTCTTAGAACAGTCTTGAGATGTGTAGCCTTTGGCTGAAGGGGGCTGACCTAGCTGGGTATGTGATTTGGCCAGGCTGGAACTGAACTGCAAATGACATTGGGACTTCATACATACCCAAGTTCAAAGCCAGGGAGTGTGCTGGGAGGCAGGGAGAAGTCACCACACAAGCTAGGTGTGTGGGCATCAGGATCATACTTGGCGGTGGTCTGGTGGCAGTGCCCTATTGGTGTATCTGTTTTGTGGGTGGATATCATTACTACCAATCAGAGCTGGGAGCTTTTCAGTGTCCAGAGCCGGTGGGAGGAGCTGTGGCGGGTACCATGATTGCATCAAGAGCAGAAGGCTACAGGGCTGATGAGCAGGTGAAGGAAGTCAGAGGGAAGACACAGAGGAAGGAGGACTAGGGGGACTGAGATTCACCTTCATCTCCACTCTGTTCTTTAGGTTTATTGCTGTCACTGTTGTGCACTGTGGAGTCAGAACTGACTCCTAGCTGACCCTCCAGTGGGCTTTTACAGGCAGTGGTGAAGAGATTGAGCTGGACAGTGACACTAGGGAGGATAGAAGAAGAATTGGTGACTTTGAGCTGTGGTGCTGGAGAAGAGTATTGAATGTACCATGGACTGCTAAGAAAACAAACAGATCCATCCTGCAGAGGGTTCAACAGGGCCGCTCCTTGGATCAAGGCCCTCTATGAGGTGGATTGATTCAGTGACTGGGGTAATCGGGATGGGTGTGTCAGAGGCAGTGAGATTGGCACAGGATAGATCAGGGTATATAAAGTGATTGAAAAAATATTTCATTAACACCCTTATTGCTATTTCTGTTATGTGCCATTTAATTAGAAAGAATTTATTATTGACCTTCCATGGAGTTTTGGTTTTTCTTGTTGTTGTTGTTGTTATGTACCGTGAGTCACCTGAAATTCGTAGTGGTCCTATGTACAACAGCTCTGAACACTTCCCTATTTTCAGTCAATTTCATTGTCACAGATACACCACCTTCTCCTACTCCCCCAGTCATTTAGACAATCCATCTCATCCAGGATCTTCCTCTCTTGCACAGTCTCTCCATCCTTCCAAGTACGATGTCCTTCTCCAAGGACTCTTGGCAACACACCGAATCTATGTCAGACACAGCTTCAAAATCCTTGCCTCAAAGGAGCAGCCTGGTTTCACTCTCTTCAGGACAGATCTTTCTCTGTCTCTTAGCAGTCTATAGTATATTCAATACTTTTCTCCAGCACCACAACTCATAGGCATCAGCTATTCTTCTATCTCCTTTAATCATTGTCCACCTCTCTGATGCATAGCAAATAATGCAAAGACTATGACCTGGATCCGGAGCATCTTAGTCTCAAGACTGATGTCATTACTCTGGAAAGGTCTCTGATAGCAGATTTTCCCAGTGCAACACATCCTTTGAGTTCTTTGCTGCTGGTACCAAGAGTGTTCTTTGTGGAGCCAAGAAATCTGAAATTGTTAACAATCTCAATCTCTTCTCCATTTATCATGTTGCTGCCAATTAGTCCAGTGGTGAGAACCTTTGTTTTCTTGATGTTGAGCTTTAATCCATATTGAGGGCTGCAGTGTTTGATCTTGTACAGCAAATGTATCAGATCCTCCTCAGTTTCAGCAAGCAGGGCTGTGTCATTTGCATAATGCAGATTGTTGATGAGTCTTCCTCCAATCCTAATGCCACTCTTCTGCTCATAAAGCCCAACCTCCCGGATAATCTGTTCTGCATATAGATTGAAAAGATATGGAGATAGGACATATCCTTGATGCATACCCTTCCCAATTTTGAACTATACAATAGTTTGAACTATTGCTCTGTTCTCATGACTGCCTCCTGGTTCAATACAGTTTTCACATAAGCACAGTTAAATGTTCTGGAATTTCCATTCTTCTCACAGTCAGCCACAGTTTGTTGTGATCCACAGAGTCAAATACTTTTGCATAGTCAATGAAACACAGAGTTTTTAGAGGCTGTAAATTTCATGGAAGAATTTTGCCCATCTTCTATGGAGTAGATGGTCGGTTCAAACAACATGCCTTTAGGTTGGCAGTATAACTCCTTATAACTAGGTCATCAGACGTCTCTTTAAAATCTTCATAAGGAAATGAAAGAATAAACAGAAGAAGAATTGTTTTTCCTTTTTAAAAAAATAAAATTAAATGGTGGAATATTGCGTTTTAGTGACAATTTAAGTGAGTGTCCTATACTTTACTGTTTAATGATCTATACTTCCAAAGAGCTCATAATGAAGGTAGAAAATAAAATATGGGTGTATGATCCTTTGGAAATGATCCTATTGTGGAAAAAAATAAGTATTTCCTAAGACATTCAGAGAGACCATGGTTTGTGAACTCTTCAGATTTAGATGTCCGGCCTCTAGAATGGTGCAATAATACATTCTGTAGTTTAAAGCTTTAGGTGATACTTTGTCATAATAGCACTAGGGAACTAAGATGATCAGGCCACATTATATAGTGACTACACACCTGTTCCCTGGCATAGGAGAGAGACTTCCACCAGCAAAGATTCCCCTTCGAGGGAACTAGGATTATCCAGAAGTGAGCCCAATGTTTTTTCATTGCAATTCACAACATAAATTTATGTTTTACCTAATGATGATTTGAGTGAAGGCTTACAAACTATGTTGGGGGGGGGTTGTTGTTGGGGTTTTTTTGTTGTTGTTTTTTTAATTAAAAGAAATTATTTATTTTTTGCCAAAAAGTCCTTACAGGTTTCTCCTTAATATAGTCTGAGGAGAGGATGAACCCAGGAAAGACATAGTGTACTTTCTTGCCCTAGTAAATGCAGCACTAGTTCTCTGAAAAGTGAGAATATTAGGCCTCTAGGTGATGAATTCTCTTTTTAAAAAAAAACTTTTTATTTTTTATTATTATTTTTTTTCTTTTTAAAATTTTTTTAAAATTAATTTATTTTCATGAACTTTTACAGAGACTTTGACTGGTTTTTATACAATCACTCCTACATACATTGCTTCACAACAGTAACTACAATTCCCACACTGTCATTTCACTCCTCACTTCCTCCCTGTGATTCTAATTTCCATTCATGCATCTTTTCTTCCCCTTTCTCCCTCAGGTCTTTATCTTTGAGCAAATGATATACTCTTTTGACCCTATTTGGTTGGTTATTCTCTCTGTGATTTACTATTGGTCACCTTGCAGGTTTTTCTAGTACTTGATTGAATGAGTTTTGTTCTAGATTCAAAGAGTGACACATATGCCAGTGTCTTGAATGTTCCTACAGACTCTACTGCAGGAAGCCAGGCCTTATTTAGGTTCCACATGATCCCTGACTGTATCCAGATTTTCTACTGCAATTTCTTTGAATGTGGTCATCAGTGGAGGCCAGTCTCCAGCTGCCTCTTCTGTTACCAAGGTTGTGGAAGTTTACATTTGCACCAACCATCAGTCAGTCCTTCAGCTTTATTGAGCAGAAACAGTTCTTGAATCTCACTTCCCATTCTTCTTGGCTGATGTCTGTGCTTGTGGTTGATGCTTCACCCAGGGAGGTGGACGCTGACACTTCTCTTGGAGGCCAAGAGGTCCTGCCTGGGTGTGAAGGGTCTTCTGACCTGAAATTTTGATTGTATAGAGTGGCATCCCAGGTCAGCTCTCTGGAGTCTGCTAGATTGAGAACATGCTGCTTTTAATCCATCCATGTGAAATGGACGAGTTCTCATGCACACTTGCTAATGATTTTAGTGGTTGGTCCTTGGAGAGACGGCAAAATAGCATGTGAGAAGTTTGCTAAAATCGTTACGTTCATAATGCAGCAGGCACAGACAATTCCTGTCATTTAAAAAACAAATATTTCATTTCTTTATTGCTGTTTTTCTTGTTGTTGGGTTTTGGGTTTTTATTTTTGGTTTTTTTAACTTCTGATTTTTTTTTCACCTTAGTGTTCTCATCAGATGGAATTTCAGTGAAATAAAAATAAAATTAAGGTCCTGGTCAGCCGTGGGTACTCGGAGGCCGCTGTCACACTGGCCCAGCACTCTCAGAAACATTGATCTTCCTATTGTAACAGAAAAGATCAGCAACTTCCCAGGGCTCTGGGGTAGAAGGCATGCTAAGAATAATACAGCTATTTATAAACCAAAGCAGCTTCCTTTGTTGTTCTCACCCTCTTTTGAAAAAGCTTAGTCTCATGGGGATTCTCCAGCTGATGAAAGGAGACTACCCAGAAAATAACAGGGCCCTTTGTTTTGCAACAACCCAGCACTATTTTTTGGTAGTTTATGGCAGGTGAAATTCTGCTTCAAAGAGTGGAGGGTCAATGGAGGAAAATTCTCCACGAGGTAAGTTAAGGCAGTGACTTCAGCAGTGTGTTTAAGCACAGCAAAGATTCTGAGGATGGCAAGTGACCAGGCAAGGTTTTGTTGTGTGATTTTCTTGTGTTTTACATAGTGTTGTTATGAGGGTTGAGTTGGTGGTGCCTAGGGATTAATCCATGAGGCATCTCTAGAGGGTGTCAGAAGGAGGGGATGACACGGAGTAAGTGACTTTACAGAGACAGCAGGCAGCGGCAGGCATCGTGTGGTGCTCCTGAACTCAGCAGACAGGAATCAAGATGACACTGTGAATGTCAGGACGGTTGCTAAAATACACCCACGTAACATTTGAAAGAGAAAAAAACAAGTAAGCAGTAACTTGCCTTGCATAGAATACCGATAATTATGTAGACGTTTTGCTCTGTTAGACATAAGACCACCAGCAGTAGAGAAGATTCCATGATCACAACCAAGAGTGAACAATTCTAAGTGAGAAAGCTTCCCACCACCTCTTAAAGCATTCATGAAATCAGACATTTCATAGGCTATGCCACAAGTAGCAAAATGCATTCTATTTTCAATTTTTTTTAAAAATTTTATTGTGATCTTGAATAAGATTACTTTCCTCCAAAGCATTTAGATGGTAAATGAAATTCTATCCTTTAAGATAATATATCTAAGAAAGGAGCATAATATTTCTACAGAGTGTATGAAAGAGAATGCACAGAAGAACACAGAAGAAAAAGTAGAGACCATGAATAAGCAAAGAACTTCTGAAAAATTAAAAAAAAAAATGAACTGAAAGGCATAGCCATCTCTGACCTCAAAACTTGTAGTAACCCAAACAGCATGGCACAATGACAGACACATAGACCAATGGAACAGAACCCAGAAATTGGCTTGTCACAATGTTTCACATTAAGTGAGACACAATGTACATGAACGATACACAATGTATATGGATTTTATATGCAAACTAATTGTTATTACGTGCCATCGAGTCCCTTGCTACTCATAGTGACCCTATGTACAAGAGCCCTAAATGCTGTTCTACCCTGTGCCAACCTAGCCATCTCAAACACAATCATCCCCACCACTCCAGTCACAGACTCGATCCATCTCATCGAAGGTCTTCCTCTCCTGCGCCACAAACCAATAGAAAATAAAAATAAAATAAAAAAAAATATAACAGCCAAGAAAACATACCAAAGGCAATGAGCAAAGGGATACCTTACTGAACATATTTGTTTACCACGTCTAATAAAAATAATGCTTTTGACACAGAGATAAATGGGAAGAGGAAAAGAATAAATATTGTAAAATATTTTCTTCTTTTTCCCTCCTTCAATTTGAAAACAGTTACTGTTTTATTAACTGAACAGATTATAAAAGCAGTCATGGTGGACATCTTCGTTCATTCTTTTAATAAGGCTGTTGATCTGGGCTTCCCAGTTGCTAGCATCTCCCCATTGGACAATTCTTCATTCCACTTTCTTTGAAGTGTTTGCCAACACTATAGATGTGATGAATCAGATCCGCCATGCAGATGATGCCATGTTTACCAAGAGATCATGCAACCAGAGTGTTGTCTGTCAAAACAATTAGCTTCTTATTGATTTTGCCATAACCACACTATAAGATCTGTTCATTGACAGACTTCACGTTTGGGTATCCACATGTGCTTTATGGTTCCATGATCGTCGGAATGTTAATTGAAGCTTGTTGAGTTTAACAAAGGTGCCTTTGAAGATCTGGTGAAGGAGAAGGAGCTGTAACATGTTATGTACCGTTGGGCTCACACTGTTCATAACTCTGATCCTGACGATGAATGTCAGTTGGATTCTCCAGTTACATAGACACTGCCAGCTTTTCTTGCCATCAGAGACATTAAGAATCTCAGCTCTGCACATCTGTCTGTATTCTTTGTGACAGTGCTTACTTAGCTTTTGCTCTTTCTTTCTTTTCCACCTTTCTGTATGTTTTTCCTAAGTTATCAACCTTGAACACGTGCTACATCAATGGGGAGAATGACACGAGGTATCTATGCTCATTTTCTATAAAAACTTCCCATGTAACATCCAAACGTCTCAGTTTGTTTTACAAAGTCCTTTGCCCTATTCCCATCCCAGTATACTCATACGTATCCATTTCTGGAGAAATGGGCTGGGTTTTGTTCACTTTGGTTCCAGATCTTCACATGATAATTCTTCATATGGACCTCTCAGATCAGTACTGCATGACTTGTGGAAACTCTTCAAAATTCCCTTAGTGACAAGGTTCATTTGTAACAAGTACTTACAGTGTGTATAATTATTTCTGATTCCATAGGTTCACTCCCTCCAAGTCCCTCAAGGCCTTAGCTTTTTTCATAGATAAGCTTCTTTCTTGCCTTTTGAGGACTCTTTTGGGCAAATTTTTTTCTCAGATGCTTGACCTTTTCCCTTCGCTTTTCCTTAAGGGTTTCTGGCACTGTAGGAATCTTATTTTTCTTCTCCATAGCAGCCTCCATGATTCCATGTGGAAAATGCAAAATATTTTCATCTACTCAGTATCACTGAACCAATACCAAACTCACGGTAACTTGTTTTGTTGAGTCAGCAAATCTTTACATTAGAAGGCGCCTACCTTTCTCCTGACAAGGGACTGTTTGATTAGAACCAATGATGGTTTGGTAATCAATAAAGCTCTTTATGTCCTACACCTCTTGGGGTCTTTGAAAATACTTTGAAAGGAGGAATATGTGCTTGTGAAGGTGGAGGGATCAGTCAAATCCCAACAGTATGTTTTTCTAATTCGGAGCAGTGAGACAGAAGGAAAATGGGGAGAAAGTGAATAGATCGCACACTGTTTATGCCACTGTCGAGTACACTTAAAAAGCAACTTCTTAAGGGAGCTCTGATAGTCTAGTGACAAGAAGCTGCACTGTAATCCCAAAGGCACATGGTTCAAATCTGCCAGGTTCTCCTCTGCAGAAGGAGGGGCATTCTCCTCCTGTGCCAGTCAGATCTGATTTGAAGATACACAACAAGAAAGGGGGAAAAAAAGTAGTTTCTCATCAACTCAGAACATTTTTGCTTTACCATAAGTAAAACTTCTCTCTGTGTGCTTAGGTGAAGAAGAGGACCTGAGGACTCCAGGGCAGGGCCTTCTGCAGTACACTCCCAAGCCTCTGTTTTCCGTACCTGATAAGACAAGTGCCAGTTGAGATAGAGAAGGCCGAAGATAGAGCAGGGTGTCATATGTCTGCAAACACTCCTTCATTGTTACCAAGCCAGAACTGCTATTCAAGAACTTGCATTCTTTCTTTATAGTTCAAGAAAGAGAAAAAAAGAAAAAGTGCTTATTTAAAGGAGGAGATGAGAGGAGAGCAAAGGAGTGGAGAGAAAATAGTTGGAGAGGGAATTTCTAAAGTTGTAGAGAGCTTCATGGGGAGGATCCCACAGGATGCAAGGACGTGGGAGTAGGGCACAGAGTTTAGAATATATATGCAGTTGTGTTCTTATTTTGTGCTGTTACATAAAAATCCAAGTTGATGCGATCCTGTAAGACAGAATGGAACAGGTCTCTAGGGTTTCTTCAGAGAAAATCTTTATTGAAGTGGACTGTGATGCATTTTCTTTCTCAAAGTATCTACTGTATGTGAATGCTAGTGGCCAAAAACTTTAATAGAAGCTCCACTAAAAATTAGACGTGTGTGTGTGTGTGTGTGTGTGTGTGTGTGTGCCATGACTTTGTCATTGGTGGCTTCCATATTGTGATGGAAGTTATACTATCTGGTAATTCAAACACCAAAATGTCAAAGCCTTTAGCAGACCTTTTGACTAAGGCAGACTGAGAAAAAGGATCTAGCATTTCATTTTTAATTGACCAGTGGAGAGCTTATGGATAACAATAGAACATTGTCTGCCCTGATTATAGAAAATGAGATCCTAAGATTGGAAGATACTTAAATACAATTGGGGAAAAGCTGCCTCTTCAAAGTAGAGTCCAGCTTAATGATGTTTAAGGATGTTTAAGGATGTTTAAGGATGTTTAATGATGTTTAATGGAGTAAAGCTTTCAAGACCTTCGTTTGATCATGAGTCAGAGATTCTAAATAAGAAGAAAAGAACTAAAAACATACACTAGCAAACAGGGCATGGAATATACAAAGTATAAATCTAGGAAAATTGGAAATTGTAGAAAATGAAACAGAAAATGTGAAGCTCTCTTAGAAAGGTGAAATGGACTGGTCTGAGTCATTGTGAATCAGGCACATGAGAACCATATGTTGGCATGACAAACTGAAAAAAAAAGATGTTAAATTTATAATCTGAAAGAACATTTCAAAATCTATCTTGAGCATAGTATTTCAAGAAATACAATGACAGAGTGGTAGGTACTTCCAGCCTGAGAAAAGCTGAGGTGGTTCATATCTTTTGATGTTGAAACACCACCTCTTTGCATACTTTGTAATCATACTTGGCTTTATCTTTTCAAGCTGCCCTGTGAATTTTTTCTGTCCAACTGTTTAATTGAAGCATTTCTTCTCTCCCTTCCCTTTTTTTCCTTTCTACATTTGTGCAACTTTCAGTCTCAGTTGACACTTGTTTGGACCTTTGATTTTTTTTTTCTGTGTACTTTTAATGACCTCTTGCTCTTGTTTTCTCCATGGTTGATGGAGTTGATGCCACCCACAGCTCATCCTTCAATTTGATCATTTGAGTTCAATACAACAAATCTGTTCTTCAGATGGTTTTATAATTCATATGAGATAAATTCAACCTTGTATTTTGGTTCTCATGGACTTGTTTTATTTGTAGTCAACCCCAATTTGAACTTACACATTAATAATCAATGGTCTGATCCACAGTGATGTCCCTCATCTTCTTCTGAATGCTGATCTTGAGGTTTTCCACTGACTCTTCTAGTTGCAGGCAATCTAATTCATGTGTAGTTCTCAAGATGAGGTCAAGGTGTACAGATGCTGTTATTTTTTTAAAAGAAGATTATTTGAAATAAATAATTATCGATTGTGCAAAATTCAGCTCTTCAATCTCCAGTCTAGATGTACGCAATCTGATTCATGCGTAGTTCATAAGATGAGGTCAAGGTGTACAGATACTGCTATTTTTTTTAAAGGAAATATTTAAAATGAATAATTTTTCATTGTACAAAATTCAATTATTCAATCTCCAGTCTTAATTCTGTCACCACATCAGTGTTTTCTAACTACCAGCCGTTCTTCTTTGTTTTCAACTTGTATATTCTGGTCATTAAATATTATTAATGCATACTGACTACATGTTTGATCTATGTTAGACTCCCATAATCAGTTAAAGTCCTCCACTACTTAATCT
This sequence comes from Elephantulus edwardii, assembly GCF_000299155.1. Lineage (NCBI taxonomy): Eukaryota > Metazoa > Chordata > Mammalia > Macroscelidea > Macroscelididae > Elephantulus > Elephantulus edwardii. The sequence continues at coordinate 2,598,764 of NW_006399875.1, forward strand.
TTGGTTTTAGTGGCTATTTGAGTAATAACCACGATGTATATTCACATAACACGAGTATTAACAGATCTTCCTTGTACACGTGTGGATAGTATTTTATAATTTTTCACATTATACTGCAACTCGACTGCATTATACTTCGACTCAACGGCACATAACAATAACAACATTTTACTTCAGGATAGATCTTGAAATATTCCTGTTGATTTTGAATGCAGAAACATCCTTCATCATTTTTGTATTCCTGAATGATAGATCATATGGTTATCTGATTCAAAGTGGACAATACCAGCTCATCGCACCTTACTAACATCTAGAATATTGATCTTTGTGCATCCCATTTAATTTCTTACAACTTTCAATTTCTGTAGAATCATACTTCCTACTTTCCTACTATAGTTTTCAGCTGTTGCTATTCATTTTTCTGTGTGTCTTCCAATCTGAGAAGTTCTACTTCAAGAACTATATCCAGCAATGGTCCTCTATTTTCCATAGGGTTTTTGGAAGTCTGTTATGACCAATTCGGCTTCTTAGTCTATATTAGTCTGAAAACGTCACTGAAATCTTTTCACTATAAGTGATTCTGTTAGTATTTGAAATTCTAGTGGCATAACTTCTAGCATAGCAGCAACCTGCAAGTCACTGCAGTACAGCAAACTGGCAGACAAGTGCTGAATACGTAAGAAAAAAACTATAAACAAAAAAGCATATTCATACACACACTATAAAATAAGAAGCAATACTAAGTCATCCTTTACAGTTCAGCAAACTGACAGATAAGTGTTGTTCACGTAAGAGGAAATCATAAAACAAGGAAGCACACAAATTTCATAAAGCAACCATATGTTCATGTAAAACTTTTCCGTAGACCAAGATGCTGTTGTCCAATAAGAATGAGAGTTCAGTGTATGACTGAAAATCAGGGGGGAAAAGGTATGTCATGGTTTTATCCTTTACCTATACTTACTCAATTTGTATACTGAGACAGACTATAAATAAAATAATATGACATCAAAATGGGAGGAAAACTTATCAACAAACTGTATTATGCAGATAACATAATCTTTTATAAAAGTAAAGAGAACTTAATGTATTTGATAAAAAAAGAGAGACTACAGCCTTCAATATGGATGTTTTCTATTTTTTGACAAAACAAGTGAAAAAAAGGTTTATTAAGGTGATTCCACAGAGAAAGACAGAGACAGATTAGTGAAAGAAACAGGCTGTGCAAAAAGTTAAAGAGAGGAAAATAGAAAAGGAAGGAGTTCAATATGGATTATATTTCAACATTAAGAAAACAAAAAAGCTAACCTCTTAATTAACAGACAACATCATGATATATGGAGAAAAATTTGAAGTTATCAGTTGTTATTTCATTTAACTTGGATCAACATTCAATATACCCTTGATAACAACAGATAAGAAATCAAAGGATATGTTGCATTGGGAAAATCTTTAGTCAAGTACCTTTTCTAAGTGCTAAAAAGTGAAGTTGTCAGTTTAGAAATTAATATGTGCTTGATGTAAATTATGTTCCTTTTTATTGGCATGTGAAAGTTGAGCAATTTAAAAGGGTGATAAAAAAGAATCACTGTTTTTGAATTGTGATGTCAGAGAAAAGTACTGAATATCTCATGAACTCCCAAAAGAAAAGTAAGTCTATCTTAGAAGAAGTGGAACCAGCATGTTCCCTAAAGATAAGGGTCATGAAACTCTATCTCACATATCTTGGACATGTTGTATGTCCTTAGAAAACGACTTAAAGCTGGGTAAGGTGGAGGGTCAAAGAAAGAACAGGAGCACCTCCACAAGAGGGTTTGATCCAGTGACTGTAACAAGGACCTTGAACATTTCAGAGATCATAATAATAGCACAGGTAGGGCAAGGTCCCGATGAGCTACAGTGGACTTGATCATACCTGTTAACAACACAAAGAAGACCAATTAATAAAACTTTCATTCAAACTGATACATGAACAACTAACGTCAAAGATGAGGAGACTGAAGATGTTTATCAACTTCTGTATTCTTCAATTGATTTACTACTTGAACAAGGTATACTGATAATTGCTGATGGTTCTATTGTGAAACCTGGACACAAAATACAACTCAGTAGTTTCAATTATGACTTTGGAGATTAAACTAAGCCACAAAGCACTTGAAAGAATTTTGAAAGACCAGCAAGTTGTTCATTTTAAATCTCTTTCATCACTGTTGAAACTGATTATCTACCTACACGCATTAGATGAGATATACAAGAATCAAATAAGCCACTTCTTTTTTTTCTTTCTATATTTTATTAATTTTCATAAACATTTACAGAGATTTTGGGTTTCCATTCATTCATTGTTGCACTATTCTCTCTACCC
>NW_006399875.1:2603518-2621183 GCF_000299155.1 Elephantulus edwardii
GGCATCCTTGCCTAGTTCCTGTTCTTAAAGGGAATGCCTTTAACCTCTCTCCATTAAGAACAATGTTGGCTCTTGGGTTTTCATAGATACTGTTTATTATGTTGAAGAAATTCCCCTCTAATCCTATTTTGTTGAGTGCTTTAATCATGAAAGGGTGTTGGATTTTGTAATGAGATGATGGAGAAACTCAACATCGTTAGTCAGGACTAAACCAGGGACACAGACTGTTTGTATTTACTATCTATAGTTCCTATGAGTCCAGGTTGAAGTAAAAAGCAAACAAAATAACTTCAAAAAGTATTTAAAAAATCTAATGTATTACCTATAGTATATTGTATGATAATTTCTAGATTTTGTTGGATTAGTTTTTTGGAGGGATGCAAACAACTATAGACCTCTTCCTCAATTAACCAGGTAGCTGTCCTCCAGATTTCCTGGCATAGCTTGGTGAGCGAGTCTAGGGCTGTATCTGTTTGTTAAAACGTGTTACTTGCAGAACAACAAGCAACAAATGCTGGTGAGGTTGTGGAGAAACTGGAACACTTATTCACTGTTGGTAGGAGTGTAAAATGGTGCAACCACTGTGGAAGGCTGTATGGCGCTTTCTCAAAAAGTTGCAAATAGAGATACTGTTTGACCCAGCAGTTCAACTACTGAGAATATACCCCGAAGAGACCATAACTGACATCCACGCAGATATATGCACACCCATGTTTATTGCGGCTCTGTTCACAATAGCAAGAAGTTGGAAACAATACAGGTGCCCATCAACAAACGAATGGATAGAGAAGCTGTGGTATATTCACACAATAGAATAATACGCTGCATTGAAAAACAAGGAACTCATGCAATATTATTCAAAATGGGTGAGCCTGGAGGACATTATGCTGAGTGAAATATCTCAGATGCAAAAGGACAAATGTTGCATGGTGCCACTGTTGTAAAATGGGACTGATATCAGGGTTGTGGTAAGACTGAGAAAAACTGCCTAAATTGTGTATACTGCACTGAAACAGATGAGGGAGTGAATAATTTAAAAGCAATGTATGATAGGGTCTTATGGTTATCACAAGAGTCCACAATTAAGGTTGCATAGTGAAATGCACTTGGGGCGGTGGGAGGGGTGCAGGGGGATTGTTTACCAGGGAAGGAGTGGTTCTTTTACTTTTGAAAGAGAGGAGTGAACTGCGGGGGTGGGGGTTAGGAATGGGCAGGGAGAGAAGTACAACAATGGCTGAATGGAAATCCAAAATCTCTGTAAATGCTCATTAAAATTCTTTTAAAAAAACACACAAAAACAACCCCACCACATGTTAATTGCTAGCCCAGTGATTCCTTCTCCTTGTTGTCATGTACCATCAAGTCGGAACTGGCCCATACCTGACCTTCCAGTAGGTTTTCAAAGACCCATCCTTCTCCTGAGCAGCAGCTGTTGAATTCTAACCTTGTACCTTCAGTACTGCAGCACATCCTCTTACCTTTAGGCCATTAGAGCTCCCTATTCATTCTTGGGTCTTCTTTTTTTTTGCTGATACTAGCAAAAACAGCTTGAACTTCTTTCATCACCATTGTTTCTTGATTAGGGACTACTTCCTGAAATAGTTCTGTATGACTACCAATTCTTTGTAGTACACTGACTCACTATTTTTTCCATCTTTCTTTCATGCTGCCTGGATCATTCAGAATTTTCCCCATGTCATACTTCAAATCTTACAAGTCAGGGCTTCAATTTGTTTTTCACTTCTTCCCGTTTGAGAAATGTCAAGTAAGTTCTTCACTTTCTGTTTTCCATCTGCAGCTCCTTGCACGTTTCTCCATAATATGTTGCTATGTGTTCTCACACTACCACGTTAAATCACCTGTTTACTTTGACAATTCCTCCCTTTATTTACCTTCTCGATGCGCTAGTGCAATCTTCGAGTTAGAGCTGTTATTTCTCCCCTGTCTAGAATCTGGAATGAATCAAACAATACCATCAATATCATATGCAGGTAATATCTTGCTGAAAATTATTCAAAAAAGACTAAAATAGTACACCAACAGAGCACTGCCACAAATTTAGGCTGAATTTAGAAGAATCCATGCCACCAGTGATGTCATTGCTGCTGTGAGATGAATCTTGACTGAAAGTAGATAATATCAGAAGGAAATCTATTTATGTGCTTCATTGGCTATAAAAAGGCATTTTGCTGTATATATCATAACAAATTATAGGTGACACTGAGAAGAGTGGGAATCCTGGAGCACTTAATTATGTTCATGCAAGACCCATACCTAGATCAAGAGGCTGTTGTGTGAAGAGCCTAAAAGAACACTGAAGTGTTTAAACAAAAACAATAAACAAACAAAGAAAATGAAAAAAATATGCATCAGGGCTGTATCTTTTCTCTACACCTTTTTAATCTGAATGCAGAACAAATCATTCAAGAAGTTGGACTATATAAAAAAGAATATGGTATCAGGATCAGAGGAAGACTTATCAACAGCGTGTACTATGCAGGTGACACAACCCTGCTTACTGGTTACTGAAAATGAAGAGAACTTTAAACACTAGAGACTCAGAGACCACAGTTTTCAATATAGGTTACATCTAAACATCAAGAAAACAGGGATCTTTACTACCAAGTAAATATATAAGATCAGGATAGGTGGAGACAAGATAGAAATTGTCAATGATTTTATCTTGCTTTGATTCACAATCAACACCCATGACACCAGCAGCCAGGAAATCAAAGGGTGTATTGCATTGGGAAAGCCTGTAGTCAGAGACCTCTCCAAAATGTCGAAGAACAATGATAGACGTTTAAAGACTAAGGAACAATTGATTCAAACCATAGTCTTTCCAGTTACTTGCTAAGCAGCTGAAAGTTGGACAATGAATGACAGAATTGATGTCTTTGAATCATAGTTTTGAAAAAAAGTGCTCGATAAGAAGAAAAGTGCTCGATATCCCATGAACTACCAAATGGACATACAAACTACCATTTTTAAAAAATTAAATGGAAAAGATATAAAATATCCCCAAATCCAAGAACCAGAAGAGTGAGAGAGCAGTCTTTCAATGCTACCATGCTACCTGTGAGACAGCTTACTCAGTGGCCCTAAACACTGCTACTAACACCCAGAGAGGGATGCTGAAAGGTGGGCATGGCTTCCATTCACCTTGAATACTCAGGAGGCTTGGAAAGGTTTTTCTTGAGAACCAGCCACTGCCTGGGAACGTTGAACCTGAAGCAGGGAGACTTGGGGTGACCACCAAGTACTTGAAAGAACGCAAGGAGAAAGAGGGAAGATGGAAATGTTCAATAGAGGTAAATAAGACTTAAAGGGCAAACTATTCAATATAACCTCTAAGTTCAGTTAATGAAAGATATCTATAGTGATCAGTGTAGTCTAATTAAACCTCAGCTCATGAGTTCCCCATCATTGGGTGTGTTCAAGTGATAGCTAGAGAGGCTCCATTCAAAAATGAGGTAGGTGTTACTTGAAATATGTAGTGACTTTTCTTCCATTGAGTGCTTACTCCCTAGGTTGATTCTGTGCTTTTCTGTCCCCCATTATGTGCCATGGAATACTGACTCTACAAATGATCTTTCAAGGTTTCCCCTATTTTTTGGCATATGGCTAATTTTAGCCATTGAGAAGCAGTGTCGAGAGATCAGCACTTCGAAGGCGACAGGAATTGGAGTATTTCTACTGCTTCTTTTGTTAAGTCATCCTGGAATTAGTCTTTCATACACAAGTCAACATTTAATAGTCACTTAACCCTTCCTAACCTCCATGTCAATTAACAGTGTTATCCTTAGCTCATAGAGCTGTCATGAGGCTTAAACAACATAATGAATGTGAAAGGGCTTTTAAAAACAAATGTACTGTGCTCATACAGTGTATTTAATAGAGAGTTCAGCATGAAGTAATGGAATATTGACTTTCAGGGTAGTCAAAATATAGAGCAATTAGGGATGGAGATAATTTGCTATGACTGGAAAGGTTCACAGAAAAGGTAAATTTGTATTCGGTGCAAATAAGTCCATTCTCAGTGGATAGAAACCAAAATGTAATGTTTAAAATAGTAACAATCCATACAACAAAAATACTCAAAAAACACAAAGCAGTAAATATTCATTTCCATCAATTCCACTTCTGTCTTCCAGGTGAGACATAGATAAGGACGGGGACACTTTCTACCCATCACCCAGATGCATGCTGTGTTCCCACTGGGAACAACAATATAAGCAACAAGGTGAAGAGAGAGAGAAATTTATAAATCCTTTTTACTCTTTGGGATTTTTCCTAAGAGAAAGGCTGACCAGAATGCTCGTGAATCCAGACTGCAATTAGAGATGTATATGCCAAAGAGCTTCATCACTAACGTGTTTGATGTATTTTGGTGACTTGTCGGTTGCAATGATGCTGAAAGCTATATCACCTGTATTTCAAATATCAGCAGAATTATCCAAGGTGGTCAGGATTTAGATAAACTTCTAGATGAAAAACATGAGAAAGAAATCTTAAAAGTGGAGGGATGGGAGATAAAGTTAACACCATCTGTGGAAGCTACTACCCAGATAATTTTTTTTAAAAGTAACTTTGGTGACTTAGTGCCTTGATAGTTGATATTCAAACTGAAAGGTTGGCAGTTGGACTTGACTAGTTGCTCCAAAGTACTGAAGAGCAATTGTGTCTCTCTGGAGACTAAGGTGCATCTGATACAGGCCATGGTCTTTGCAATCACTTGTTATGCATCAGAGAATTGGATAGTGACTAGGGAGGATAGAAGGAGAATTGATGCCTTTGACCTGTGGTGCTGGAGAAGAGTGTTGAGGGTACCATGGACTGCTAGAAAAATAAACAGATTCATCCTGAAGAGGGTTAAACTGGGTTGCTCCTTGGAGGCAAGGATTCTGAGGTTTCATCTGACATACTTTGGATATGTGGTAAGGAAGGACCAGTCCTTGGAGAAGGACTTCATGCTAGGGAGGGTGCAGGGACAGCGCAGGAGGGGAAGGCCCTCTATGAGGTGGATTGATTCAGTGCCTGGGGTAATTGGGATGGGTGTGTCATACACAGTGCAATTGGCACAGGACAGAGCAGGGTTTAGGGCTGTTGTATCTATGGTCGCTATGAGTCGCAAGCGACTCGACGGCACATAACAACAACAGTTGTTCCAAGAGAGAGATTACAGCCTTCGAAACTTGCTAGATAATTGCTATGAGTCTAAATAGACTTGACACAGTGGGTTTGAGTTTTTGCATTTGAGAAGGAAAGGTTGCCAAGTTAATTCCAAAAACTAGCCTTAGGCTTCCCTACAGGAAACAAAAGAATATTGTGCAGTAAAAAGTGAGCTTCCTAGGCTGGAGGCACATGGCACGACAAAGGACTCTAATATGCTAGTGGTTGAGATAGGCAGTTATACAGAAACTTAACTTTTTATATTTTTTTACATAAATTAACCCATGTATTACAGACTAGAGATGCTTCAAATGGGGGAGCTTCTACTGGTCTTGCAGTTCCTTTGGTCTTCTGATGGCTGACTTCACTGTGATGGGGGGTATTGTAGGTCCAGGCACCACCAGCTACTGTCTTCATGCAAGAACCGCAGTGCCAGATGCCCACAGCTCCTGTCTTCATTTTGGTTTTGTTGTAGACGGAGCAAGTGTACTTGGTGTGCTGGCAGATTTCAATTTTCTTTACCATCTTTCTGAGTGAGGCACCATAACGGGTCCTGTATTTACCAACGATGCGGACTTTCTTGGTGCATTTGACCATTTCACCACAAATCAGCCCAAACCCAGAGAGCATTTTTTTTAAAAAGATTACTTCCATGATGAACAGACATTTAGTGATCACCGACTTAGGATTAAACTGGCTTTTGAAAATTTGATGCTTTACCCATTTGTAAGTATGTTATTGTTGGTTTGGCGTCATTGAGTTTGTTATGACCCAGAGGGACACTTTGAACAGTGGTTCTGAATCTAGACTGTCCTGAGTTAATTAGTCTCACCATCTTTGATACACTTGAATCCATTGTTAATCACTATGCCAATCCAGATAAACAACCCAATCATATCCTAGCAGAAAATATGAACAGAAATCTCACCACAGAGGTATTCTGACGGCCAACAAACAGATGAAGAAATTATTAAAAGCTCTGGCTATTACACAGCAAATGAAAACAACAGTGGAGTAATAACTCATTCCAGTAACAATATCAAACTTCAATAGTACAACAAACAACAAATGCTGGCAAGGATATGGAGAGATTGTAACTCTCATTCACTCCTAGTAGGATTGTAAAATGGTTTCAGCATCCTTGTACCTAATAATAATCACCCTTGTAAACTGGTACAAGTAGTGCAGAAGGCACTCAGGTACTTCCTCAAAAAGTTGAAAGTAGAAGTATCATTTGATACAATTATCCTAGTGCTGGGAATATATCCCAAAGAAATTAGAACTGTGACACAAACAAATGTATGCACACCCGTGTTTATTGCAGCATTATTTGCAACAGGAAAGAGATGGAAACAGCCTAAATGTCCGTCAACACTGAATGAGGAGGAAACTGTGGTACATTTATACAATAGAACATTACACATCTTTGAAAATCAATGAACTTATAAACAACACAACATAAACAAATCTGAGCGAAATATCCCAATTACAAAAGGACAGATATTCAGAATGTGTATTGTCATAAAAATAGGTTTGTTGAGGAGGAGAGAAGGAAAGAGGTTATGGAGAGAGTAGGAATACAGTGGAGAGATAATTACTGTATTGGAGTAGGAAAAAGGAAGGTGAATCTGAAGTGAATAGATGTTTAGACAATACAAACTCAGTCAAAAAAGACAAATTCTACATAAGACCACTGTTATGAAAATAGGATGCTCAAAGGGAGTAGGCAGAAGAGCAGGAAAAGGATGTATAGATAATCAAGACTACAGTGGAACAGGCATATGGGAAGTTTATCTGAAAGAAATGGACAATTAGGCACATATTTATGATGGTTAACAGTCTTAAATAGGACAAGTAATTACAAACTAAGTGGGTGTTAGAGAGAAAAATGCAAGCAGAAGTGGCATCAACTTCCTAAACAACGTGCCTCCAGAAACTCTAAGAACTTAGAGAAATGTCGATAGTTGTAGAGAGGCTTAAGGCCTTTTGTCATAGGGTCGCTATGAGTCATGATCGACTCAAAGGCAAACAATAACAACAACAGGGAGAAAAAAAATGTATAAGAATGAATGAATGGAAAAAACTAAAGTCACAATTTTAAAAAAGGGAACAAAAAGATAGTATGAACACACAGTTAGTCATTGTATAAAAGAAAAAAAATTGGTCAACATAGAATAATATAAGGAAGAACTATGTGATCAAGAACAGATAGCAAATAAAGACTAAGTTCAAGCTTCACTGGAGGCATTGGCAATTAAAAAAAAAGGACCTCAGAATCCAATTGAAGTGTTTCAGAAAATAGATATAGTTCTGGACATGCTCCCTAATCTATGCCAAGAAATTAGGACACAATTAACCTTGTCAACCAAATGGAAAATATCCATATCTGTTCCCATTCCAAAAAAACAGATAATCCAACAAGTCTGGGCATTTTTGAATAATACTGTTAAAGTCACATACAAGTAAAATCTCGCTGAAGATTATTTTTTAAATGGCTGGAATTTATAGGACCTTTATTGAAATTAAAGGTAGATTCAGAGTAAGCTATGGCATGAAGGATAACATGGCTGATGTTAAATGGATCTTGGCTCTTTGTGAAAATATAGAATACTAGAAAGATATTTACTTGTGCTTTTTTGATTCTTCAAAGGTGTTTGACTGTTTGTACTGTAACAAATATGAACACTTCATTATGCTCATGCAAAACCTATATGTAGACCAAGAGACCAAAACATGGGAACACTACATGGCTTACAGTTGAGAAAGATAAGTATTGTTTCTCCACACCTATTTAATTTGTATGTTGTTGTGGCTGTTGATTGCCATTGAGTCAAGCATGACTTATAGTGACCTTATGAAAAAGAGTCCTGAAGCCTTTAAATCTGTATACTAAGCAAAATGTTCGAGAATCTGGACTATATGAAGAAGAATGTGGTAACTCAAATGTTCAACCACAGTAGAATGGATTGAAAACTTGTGGTAAATTCACATTATGGAATATTATGCAGCACAAAGGAGCAACACTTTTGGAAATTACTACATAACTTGGGAGAGATTGAAGAGCATTACGTTGCATGAACTAATTCAATCTTATAAGGACAAATACTGTGTAAGACTAATATTGTAAAAATAGAAGGCTGATGAGTAAAATGTGTATGGGGACCCAAAGGTGGAAGTAATGAGAACAGAGAGGTGAGAATGAGCAGGGGGAAAATCATAGGGATGCACAATTTGGTGGGTGGAGAGAGGGGAGGTGTCTAGTGAAATGGGAAGATCTGGAGGAAATCTGGAAAGACAGGATAATGGGAATGATTCAACAGTGATTAATTGTACAGAATGCAATAAATGGGAATGATTGTATAAAACCTAATACGAATGAAGAATTGTGTGAAACACAATGTTTATGCAAATGTCTATAAAAAAATTTAAAGAAGAATATGACATCAGAACTGGAGTAATAGTTATCAATAACATGCAGTCTACAGATGATACAACACCTTGTTACCGAATTTTGAAACACTTAATTTTCAGTATCAAGAAAACAAAATTTCTCACCAAAAAGCAACATGATGGTTGTTGTTTGTTGTTCTTGTTATGTGCCATAGAGTTGCTTGTGACTCATAAGGACCCTATGTACAACAGCCCTAACTCTGTCTTGTGCCAATTGCACTGTCTGAAACACATATCCCGATTACCCCAGTCACTGAAGCAACCCACCTCATAGAGGGCCTTCCCCTCCTGCACTGTCCCTCCACCCTACCAAGCATGATGTCCCTCTCCAAGGACCTGTCCCTCCTTACAATATGTCCAAAGTATGTTAGACGGAGCCTCAGAATCCTTGCCTCCAAGGAGCCGCCCAGTTTGACCCTTTCCAGGATGAATCTGTTTGTTTTCCTAGCAGTCCATGGTACTCTCAACACTCTTCTCCAACACCACAGATCAAAGACATCAATTCTCCTTCCATCCTCCTTAGTCATTGTCCAACTCTCGAAATTGTACGATATTTTGTTACACTTGGGTCCATAATAATCAACAGTAAGAAGCTACATAGCAATCCTAAAGTCATGCAGTTAGAATACACCAGTTGCTCAGGTGTGGGGGGAGTGGGGCAACCTCCTCCTGTGCAATTAACTTGCCTTGGAAAACCCAACAGAGGGTCAAATAAGGATCAGTTCTGACTCTATTGTATGCAACAACAACAAAGTACCAGTAAATTATTATAGAAACTGGACTTTATAAAGAAGAATGTGGCATCAAGATTGGGGAAGAGACATGGCTATTGTTGCAGACTGGGTGACATAGCTCTTCCAGGACCTTACCATTGCTCTGCTGCAGGACGTCAAGGCCTGTGTGACATGGCAGGCCAGGAGCATCTTCCAGCCACCACTTTCCAGCATCTGCTAAAGGCTGTGGCCTAACCCAGGTGCATTCACAACCTGGCTGGCATAGAACAACTGCCTGCCAAGTTGAAGGGTTATAGTTTCACTGTCCAACTGCTAACCCCACATTCTAGCACGAGGAGCACCAATATCCCAAGTACTTTGGGGAAAACACTGCTTTCTAGCTACATTACTTGGAATCGCTTAGGCTCAAGCTGAAAGGACTGAGCCCAGTCAATTCAGGTCTCATTTTCTGGAAAGCAACAGAATTCCCTTCTCTGCAATTGAGGTACTTTGGAGGAAATACTGGTGTCTGGCAGTCAGTCCTCTGAGCCTTGACCCCAAAAGGGAGCACAAATATACAGGTCTTTAACAAAATATTACAACAACCTAACATCTACATACTCATATAATGTCAAGAAAGCATCAGTCTGGCCAGTCGTCATGAAAAACCAAAATAACACTTCTCCTAAAGAAGTAGATCCAATAAATATCCCAGATGAGGAGAACCAGAAGAAATATGTTGATGGGGAGTTATTTGAACAGTTATATCCACATTCAGGAAGCCCAGCAAATATCAAATAGACCAGACCCAAAAATAAAATCATCAAGACATATCATAATTAAATTCTCCCAATTAAAAGATAAGGATATAATTCTATAAATAGAATGAGAAAAAACAAAGAGTCACCTAGAAAGGGGAAGCAATTAGATTAAGTTCTGATTTCTCAGCAGAAACTATGTAAGCTAGAAGACAATGGTACAGCATATACAAAAAGTTGAAAAAAAATAATTGCCAGTCAAGGATCCTACATCCAGCAAAGCTCTCCATCAACTATGAAGAGGAAATTAGATCCTTTGCAGAAAGGAAGGAATTTGTGAAAACAGGCCAAAACTATAAGAAATTTTAAGTGACATCCTTCACATGGAGATGTCAAAGGAAAATGGATAGACCATAGTAACCAGAAGAAAAAGAAAAAGAAACACAGCAAAATGACAAGAGTGAAACCTGGTCTGACAAAAATGACACTTATTGAGAGTGGACAAAAGTGTCAATCAAGAGAAAAAGAGTACCAAAAGGAAAAAAAAAAAAACCAAACCCAAAGCCCTTTAATATGTTGTCGGTAAGAGACAGAGAAAGAGATAGAGAGACACTCAAAATCAAACCCTGGAAAAAATATACCAAGCAAATGGCAACTTCAAAGAAACAAACAAACAAAAAAAAAAAACAAATAGGAGTGGTAATACTGATCTCTGATAAAAATAGACTTCAGAATGAAAACAACCATTAAAGATAATGAAGGGCATTACATACCGATTAAAGGCACAATAGATCAAGAAGACATAACCTTGGTCAATATTTATTCACCAAACGACAAACCTGCAAAATACATTAAACAATAGTTAACAGAACTAAAGAAAGAAATAGGCAGCACCACAATAGTAGTAGGAAATTTCAACACACCAGTATCATCAAAGGATATGTCAATTCAAAAGAAACTCAACAAAGATTCAAGATCTAAACTACACAATCAGCTAACTCCACCTTACTGATGCCTTTGGAGTACTGCAGAAAATTAAAACTCAATTCACTTTCATCTCAAGTGCACATGGTACATTCTCCAGAATAGATCACATGTTGGGATACAAACCAAACCTCGACAAATTACAAATATTGAAATAATACAAAGTATCTTTTCAGACAACAATCCCATTAAACTAGAAATTAAACACAAGATAGTAAAGCTTACAAAACCACTCATGTAGCAACTGAATAAACTCTCTGATAGAACACAATTGTGTTATAAAACAAATAAAGAATGAAATTTTTAAAAAAGTTCCATGACACAAATGAAAATGAAAATACAGCATACCCAAACCTCTGAAATGCAGCTAAGAAAGCCTGAGGGGAAGTGAGAGTAACAGGCACACACATTAAAAATGAAAAAAAAGAAAAATCAATGCTCTAACTCAACACTTGTCATATAAAGAACAACAATCCAATCCTATAAACTCTAAAAGAAATTATAAAGACACGATTGAAATCCATGAAATTGAAAACAGGACAACTTGAAACCATCAATAAGACAAGGAGCTTGTTTTTAGAAAGAGTCATTAAAATTGACAAACCAATGGCAAATTTAACAAAAGAAAAAGGAGAGAAGATACAGACATCTTGATTAAGAAGTAATGGAGGTGATATTACAACATAAACAGATTAATTTAAATTGATATTAGAATATTTTTAAAAACTATACTCTGGTAAATTAGAAAACCTCAAGGAAATGTAGAAACATGGACAGATACAGAACACTTGAACAGACCCATCACAAAAAAGAAATTGAACAAGTCATAAAAACACTTCCCTATAAGTAAAGTCCTGGACCAGATGGCTTCACAGATGAATTCTGCCAAACATTCAGAGAGGATCTATCACCAATTCTACTTAAATTATTTCAAAAAATTGAAAAAGAAAAAAATGGTTCCAGAGTCAATCTATGGAGCAAGCATAACCCTAATATCAAAACCAGGCAAAGACATTATCAAGAAAGAAAACTACAGACCAATATTTCTCATGAATACACAAGCAAAAATCTTTACAAAATTTTACAAAATCCTAGTCAATATAATCCAAAAGCACATAAAAATAATTCATCATAACCAGATGGGATTTATAAGAGCTATGCAATAATGGTTCAACATAAGAAAACCAACCAATGTAATTCACCATATTAACAAAGCAAATGATCGGAACCATATGATCTTAGCAATTGATGCAGAAAAGACATTTGACAAAATACAGCAAACCTTCCTGATAAAAACAGTCATTGAAATTGGGCTAGAAGGGAATTTCTTGAACATAGTGAAAAGTATATACCAAAAACCAAGAGTCAATATCATTCTCAATGGGGAAGGACTAAAACCATTTTCCTTGTGAGCAGGGACCAGACAAGGCTGCTTACTGTCTCCACTTCTATTCAATTTTGTATTGGAAGTGCTTGCTAGGGAAATATGACAAGAGAAAGAAAAAAATGTATCCAAATCAGCAAAGAGGTGGTTTAACTATCACTATGTGCAGATTATATGAAAGGGTATACAGAAAATTTCAAGGAATGAACAAAAATGGTGATAGAGCTAGTAGATCAATTTTGCAGAGTAGCATGATATATGATCAATATCCAGAAATCAGTGGGATTACTGTACAGTAATGAAGAGAACTCAGAGAAGGAAATCAAGAAAGCAATACCATTTAAAATAGCCAACTGCAAATTGAGATACTTGAAAGTGAACTTAGAGATACAAAAAACATATTCAAAGAAAACTACAGAATGTTTCTGCAAGATGCAATAAAAAATACTTTAAAGAAATGGAAAAATGTACCTTGTTGATGGATGTTGTTATTTTTAAGTGTTGTGGTGTCACAGATGACTCAGTGACCCTATGAACGAAAGACCTGAACACTTGTATAACTTTCATCATTTCTCAAAGTTCATAGAGTTTCTGAAGGCAAACTGTTTTGGAAGTGAATGCCACTCCTGCTTCCAAGTTAGTTTTAATTGGGGAGCTCCACCAAACACTGTTCACGATGGGTCACCATTATCACATTTGACTCATCAGTGTCACAGTGTTTAGCATCACAGCAAACACAAGTTGCTGTACAGCAATGCACAGACCAGTAATTTACCACTTAGCAGAATTCTTGGCCTAAAACAATTAAAACCAAGCCCACGAGCCACAGGCCTGAGGGCCCAAATGCATTTTTAAATAAGAGACTGATAAAACCACTCAAAACCAATGGTGTGTAACATTCCACTCTAATCCTCACCAGACCAGAAAACAAACCTCTGTAGAATCCAGCTGATCCAGAACACTTCCAGCCTGGATTCTAGCCCCAAACTGCAGACCAAACGAATGTTCATGGACAGAAGATCAATATGTAAAAATGACAATCCTACCAAAGTAATCTACATGTTCAATGCAATCACAATCCAGATACCAAATTCATTTTTTCAAGGAGATCAAAAGGGAAATTTTCAAGTTTATTTGGAGAGGAAAGAGACCTCCAATAAACAAAGCACTTCTGAAAAAACAAAATTTAAATGGAGGGCAAAGCACTCCCTAACCTCAAATCCTCCAGAATGGTAATAACCAAAACAGCATGGAACTGGTACAATGACAAGCAGATAGATGAATGGAACATAATTGAAAACTCAGAAACAGACCCAGCTATAATTGACTATAGTCAATTGATATTTGACAAGGAAATAAAACCTATCAAGTCAGGAAATGACAACCTCTTCAACAAATCATGCTGGCAAAACTGGACTGAAAGCTGAAACAAAATACAAATCTCACATCAGACACAAAAATCAGCTCCAGGTGGATCAGAGTTCTGAGAGTAAAGCCTACAATCATAATGTTCATCAGAGACAAACTAGGATCAAACTTAGATGTCCTAGTCTATGCTATAAAGAGACTGCCAAATACAGCCAGAAATAAACTATCTGGAGAGGATAAAACTGATGAGTGGTACCTTCTAAATATTGAATCCCTATGTGCATCAAAAACATTTTCCAAGAGAGTGGAAAAAACCCTACTGACTGGGGAAAAAATTGACAATACCATTTCACTTAATGGCTTCATATCACAAGTTTACAGAATCCTACAGGGCTTCCACAGGAAAAAGACTGATCACACAATTACAAAGTGGGCAGAAGACATGGAAATAATTTTCACAGAAGGTATTCAGATGGCCAACACACACATGAAGAAATGCTCAAAATTACTCGTAATAAGGGAGATGCAAATAAAAAGCTGCAACCATGCCATCTTAATCCAGTAGCAGTGGCAAAGTTTAACAGGATACTAAGTAATAAATGTTGGAGAGGATATGGCAAGACAGGAACTCTTATACATTATTGGTAGGATTGTAAAATGGTACAACCACTCTGGAAGGCAGTTTGGCACTTACTCAAAAAGCTGAACATAGAAATCCTTATGACCTAAATATTTTACTGTTTGGAAAATGAAAATGAGAACTGAGGCAAAGAGACTTGTTTACCAATGTTCATAGCAGCATTAGTCACCAACATAAGAACATGGAAACAACCCAAATGTCTAACCACAATTGAATGGATAAAGAAATTATGGTATATTAACATGACAGAACATTACATAGCACACAGAAACAATGATTTTGTAAATTACTACCTATCTTGGGAGGAATTAAAGTGCATTATGTTAAGTGAGCTAACTCAGTCCAATAAGGACAGTTACTGTATAAGACCATTATTTTAGAATGAGTAAGAGGATTCAAAGTGGTGGTGGTGGTGGTTGGAGGGGAGCAGAAGGCTGAGGATGGGTGATAATGAGGAGTGTTAATGAAAGGGTCACATAATCTGATGTGTGAAAGGAGAGGGATGTCAAGAATTAAAAAGATCTGCTATGAAAAACAATGGATATTAACTTTGCAAGAAACCAAGAAAACACTGGGGGAAGACTCATCAACAACCTGCATTCAAATAACCTTGCTTCCTAAAAACTAAGAGGCCTGAAGAGCAAAGAATACTGAATGTGCCATGCCTAAAGAACAAACAATTCTATCTTAAAGGAATTACAACCAGAGTATTCCCTAGAGGCAGAGCTGGTGAACTAACATCACCTCACATCTTTAGGGCACGTTATCAGGAAGGACCAGTTCTTGGAAAAAAGATAACATGCTGGAAAACGTAGAGGATCAGACAAAGAGAATAAGACCTTCACAATATATATTTCCAATGATTACAATAATGAGCTTGAATAAGGTGAGATTGTTAAGGACGGTGCAGTACAGAGTAAGACTCCAAAGGCACCTAACAACAAAATCTATATACTACTACCTTCTTATACATAACCTTTTTGAGCAAAATTAATTCTTTATTACATAATGATCCTTCTTTGTGCAGTTCTTGATGATGTCAGAGTAATTGATGACTGTACTTGAAGAATCATCAAATGTTGAACGAAGGAGAAGAGGAAAGTAGAACTTGAAGCATTTTTTGAGGATAGTTGGTTATCTAATAATCTATTGTGCTTATATTATCTGACAAGGAAGATCAAGTAAGTGTTAGAAATGTAAAAGATCAAAGAAAACAGCAATAATAATGTAACGCAGGTCTAGATTACTCAATACACAAAGAAGCACTGGTCAGATTGTGCCTTCCCACCAAATATCACTGTACAATCTCTCTTGGGATTTTCTAAATCAAAGATGTGGTGAAACTTATATGAAATAAATAATCTCAGATTAATGAGTAATCACAATTAAGCCTGTGGCTATCTCGCTCCATGTAAACTGGTGCATTCTGTGCTTACTAGCTAATCCACCCGTGGTGTAACAATATTTTATTGTATTTGAACTGTGTATTGCCAACTTAAAACATCAGGAAGACACTCTGCTGTGGGGAAAATGAAGGCTGGATATATAGGTAAATCTGGTGACTTAGTAATAAGGAATTGCACTGGCAACACAAAGGTGGTTGTTGTTATTAAATGCCTTGGAGTGGAGTTAGACTCAGCAATCCTCTAAATCTATGTTCAGAGTTTCCAGAGGCATGTAGTTTAGGAGGTGGATACCACTCCTGCTTCCATACCTGAATCAATCTGGGAGCTCCACCAAGCACTGTCCATGATGGGTAGCTATTATAGCATTTGACACACCTACATCAGCACAGTGTTCAGGATCATAGAAACTTCAAGTTACTTCAGTGTGGCAAACAGACAGACCACTACTGTACCATTTAAAAGAATGTTCATCCTCAAATCAATTAACGTACCAATTTTTAAATACAGGAACACCCACCAGGTGCTGGCTGACTGAAAATCAAGAGACTTCCAGCCTACAGCTCATTGTTAGCTAAGTCTAGCAAATTCAATCAGCTGACACCCAATTGTAGATGAAACAAACAAACAAAATGACAGGCAAATGTTCCATACCCAACCCTCATCAAGAGACTCCTCCATACAGCATCTAAGGCTCTAAACATCTGATAAGGTGTTCCTTTACTTGGTATCCTAAAATCCAAGCACACTTATCTGTTGGCAGGTTAACCTAGATGCTATGCTGCCTGACATCTGAAAACTCCTGAGCCTGGGTGGTCCCTATTTTGCTGTGCTATTTGTTTTTAAGAACATATTTGTCAAGGAATTAATTCCACCGGTATACAGTTTCCATATAAAAATGCACTGATTTTAACAGAGTGGCTCAATAAGCTTTAACACATATTCTTAATCTAGCTACATTTTTGGCAACAACAGCCACAACCAAACACCCACGTGGCCAACACCCAACCATGATACTAGACACTCCATCATGGCCTTTTCCAATCCATATCTAGACAGAGGAAACCAGTGTTAACTTTTCATTTTTTTCCCCTTATTTTTTGTTCAAGTGCCTTCTCTGTCTCCATGCCTCCCATAACTCCCTCAATTCAGTCCCCCACTGAGTCCTTCCTGAACCTTGTTCATTCCTCAGCAGGCCTAACTGATAAAAGTGATTTGTAGTTTGTTTCATCTATGAACTCCTGGAGGGAAGGAGACACTATCTTAATTATCTGTTCATCGTTGATGTCTTACACAAAGGTACTTGGTTCAAATCCACTAGCTACTTTGTTGAAGAAAAGTGAGTAATCTCCTACCTTGTGATTCCTTACCCTTGAAATCCTTTGAAGAGTTAGTTATGCATCAGTGCTGACTTGACAGTACACTATAAACAAACAAAGCACTGTTCCTGGGAAACAGTGCAGTTCTCTAAAACATCCCAATGCCTAAGACAAAAAACCAAAACAAAACAAAACAAACTTTGAGGTAAACAGCTAATGACTGTTTTTAAACTGGAAAATTACAGAAAACCAAATTCTTTAAAGATACAAATTTAGATGGATCTTAAGAAAAAAAATTCTAGAGTTAATTACTTACCAGGATGCAGAATTCTGGATTACAGAATTACAATTTATTTCCATCTGTTAACTAATTTTGTGTTTCAAATGCCCTTCACCTGGTGCCCCACAGGTAAAAAAAAAGATATGAAAAAATTTTCTTTTGAAATCTGACACGTTGTTTGTTGTTGTTAAGTG
>NW_006399875.1:2625132-2634081 GCF_000299155.1 Elephantulus edwardii
TTGGAGCACAGGAATCGTGGCAAGGTGTTGGAGTCAACTGCTTTTCCGGGAATGTGTTTGACGTGAAGATTTGCTCTGTCCGTGGAGTGAGGCTAGCCAGCCTGGGCCTTGGCCTAGGGTTTGAACCAGGAGGCAGCCTTAAGCCTGAAGGGCCCTCGGGCATGTGGTTCTCGGCCCATGTTCAAATTCTCTTCCTGTCAAACATTCTTCTAGGTGGTATAGCAGTGGTCTGTGCGTTGCTGTACAGAGGTAACTCAAGATTGCTGTGATGTTGAAGACTGTGACAGTGATGTGCCAATAGTGGTAATGGGACCTATGGTGGACAGTGTTGGCTGGAGCTTCCCGGTTAAATCAAGCCTGGAAGCAGGAGCGACATTCACTTCCGAAATGGCTTGCCTCCGGAAACTCTATGTACGAACAGTGCTCAGGCTGTTCGTTCATAGGGTCGCTATGAGTCGTCTATGACTCAACGGCATCAAACAACAACAACAACATAGATTATACACCACACCACCAGGATTCCTCTTCATAAACTACAACACATTGCAAATACAATTTTACAGGGATGGTGCAGCAGGGGAAGACCCTCTATGAGGTGGATTGATTCAGTGACTGGGGTAATCGGGATGAATGTGTCAGAGGCAGTGCGATTGGCACAGGACAGAGCAGAGTTTAGGGCTGTTGTACATAGGGTCGCTATGAGTCGCAAGCGACTCAAATGCACATAACAACAACAATAACAACTCAGAAACCAGTGTGACTCATTTTACTGTCTTATTTGTTTTCCTTTAGTGGTCTGGACCAAATCAGCAATTATCTCCAAACTATTCCCGCACTGTGAAAAGTAGGTGATAAATAAATGGAGTTGCAATCCCTGTAATTACTTGTGACTTATTGAAACTTCAGTATGTAAAGCTCACTTTCTCCCAAGGACTCAAAGGAATAATATATAGTTCCGTCTACGAAGGACTACAAGCTATTTGTATAATGATCTTCATCAGAGATCGGTATTCATCACCTGAATCCATGCACTGAACACCAAGAATTATTGAATAGGATGTCCAACTATACCCAAGGGATAAATGTCATGGCATCTTCAAGGAGCTGGCATTCCCAAGTGAAAAAAGTGCACATCCCAGCAAAACTTCCTGGGGTTGACTTTTGAAGTATCATAGGTGACACTGCTAGTTCTTGAATGGTGATCCATAGCAGAGGTACCTGAGTATATTAATTAGTTAAAGAAGAGTGTGGAAGAAATAACAGGCTCCCAACCAGGCACTGAAATATTTGAAGGGAAACAAAATCAATCAACTGATCTTAGGGCATCACAGATCTTCTCCTTGGCCAGCCAACCACGGACACTACTACTTTTGACCAATTCATTGTTCTCTCTTTATAGTCTCTCTCAACCTCCTCCCTGGCAAAAATGAGAAGGCATATTACCAAATACAGTTTTCATTGAACATTGAATTCCTCACTTAAATTTGTATGGTAATTTTAGTCATCTGTTTCAGATTCACTGGCAATGAACTCACCAGAAGTTTTGGAAAACACACTTGGATTCCCTAGTA
Source organism: Elephantulus edwardii (assembly GCF_000299155.1). Lineage (NCBI taxonomy): Eukaryota > Metazoa > Chordata > Mammalia > Macroscelidea > Macroscelididae > Elephantulus > Elephantulus edwardii. The sequence goes on from NW_006399875.1 coordinate 2,626,704, forward strand.
TAAATGTACTATAAATGTACCTCTGCCATTCCCCCCACTATAAATGTGCATTTGTACATGTAGCACTATAAATGCACATTTACTATTTCTTCTCCATACCTAGAAATAAAAAAAATCCTAAATTGCAAAACTTGAGTTCATCCTGTGATGTCAGAAACAACAAAACAGAACTTCAAGTTCTGGTTGTCTTGCTGAGGTGCCATGAGGGGTATTTCATCACCTGCCCTTGTACTTGGGCAGTGCATGCCTGACCTGGTGCTGACCAGAAGACTGATACCTTTCCACGATGTTCCCGTCCTGTCCTGGGACAGCAGAGTGAAACTAAGGCAAATGGCAGATTCCAGTTGTGTGTTTGACTGTTTGAAGATACTAAATGCTCATAATGAGGGGTTGTTGGATCAGCAGTAATTACAGCACAAAAGATTTTAATTCCCACCTCCTCTGCTCTTTGTATGTGGTATGTGGGAAATTCCCTGGTACTTTCTGTTTATTAAGTCATGTACTTTAAAAAAAAAACTCTTGTCAAAAATTATCTGGAAAGGATACCATGCCCACCTGCACCTCACCTGCAACCTCTTCCGTTAATGATTTATCTTTCCTCTTTTTAACCCCAATTTCTCCAAACCTACCCTTCCCAGCTGCCTTCTTGAGATTGCCTGTGGCTTCCTCCATTGGTCTATAGTCTTTGGGGTTGTTACAAGCTTTGCTGTCCTAGAACTTTGAAAATTGTGCTTAAGTTTACACTGAAGGTGGTAGGGGCACAATAGAAGGGATGAAAATGTTGCTTTTAAATGTACACCTCAGAGACTCTTACAAGCTTGCTGTTGTTGTTGTCGTTAAGTGCCGTCGAGTCGCAGGCGACTCATAGTGACCCTATGAAGGAGAGTCCCCGACACTTAAGTGCCTTTCATCCTCTCTCCAGGTTCATAGGGTTTCCGGAGGCAAGCTATTATGGAAGTGGATGCCACCCCTCCTTTCAAGCTCCTACAAGCTTGGGGGGGAGGCAATTCTTTCAGTGAGTCATGCTTTATTTCACTGCTGTTGATCTTCACTGGGCACTTGAGGTTCCCAAGTTAAGGTCATTGTAATGCAGAGGAGAAGATAGAGGAACATAAAGCTAAGACTCGATGTGGTCAGTAGGGATTATTTTGCCATCTGTTCTGGGTTCATGGTCAAAGAGTTGTTGAGACAGGGGAGACACCAGACTTTGTGGCACGGAGCAGGGACTTAACATGGTTGGTGAACTCTCAAATATTTGCAAAGGGCAAAGGGTGAGCAGATGGAGTGGACATTCAGTGTGTGGATTTCTGAATAAGGGCATGTGTTAGGTGAGACTGTCCTGGGTCCCCGGATACTCTTGGATGCCACACTGAGAACTGGGCAGCGAGAAGTACAGGTGATGGAGGAACATGAATAAAGAGAAGTAAAATACTGTGGTCATGGTCATGTTTTGAGGGGAATGCCAATCTGTGGAGGGTGGATACAAGGAAAGGCAAGATATTTTTGTAGTTGACAGGACTGATTCTCATGAGGCTATGGAGGGGTGATGGTAAATTTGATTATACAGTACAGGCAATGGCCAAGATACTGTTTGTCCTCGGAACATAGTGGGGGCATGTAGTAGTGAAGGGGTGTCAGGGTGGTCCTAAGCTGGCAAAGGGTTATCTGTGCATCTATGATCCTCTCCCTACACCATGTACCTTCTACCCATCTCTATCTAGGGTGTAGAAAGGATCCAAGGCAGGAACTTCTTCACCTTTCATCGAACGCCAAACCTCAAGCTTATGTCTGCTCTAAATCAGCCTTCCTGTTCAGTGTTCTCCCAGCATCCCATGTCCACATGCCCACTTTCCTCCATTACCACAGCACTAGCTTAATCATAGGTCCAAGATTCTGACATATGATCTCCCTATACATTTGAGTTGTGCTAGATTTAAATTCAGATCTGGTATGAGAAGAAAAGAAAAGGATAAAGAAGGCTGCAGAGTGAGCATGAGTAGAGCTGGATGGGGTCAGAGAAAAGCCAGATGAAATCCTTATACCAAGGTCCAGCCCCTTCCCAGAAAACATGAGCGCGTAGAAAGTTTACTGGTGCTCTCTTAGTCTCTCCTTGGACAGGAACTGCATGGAATTTCATTCAGTCACTCATGCACACACGTTAAGGAGAGAGATTAGTGTGCTGTTCCCATTTCTTGCATTCACATCACACCTAAGTGTAAGAACTGTATAGGGAAGGAACTGTAGTGAAATATCTATCTATATCTATATCAATCTATCTCTCTTTATCTGTAGTGATATATATATATAAACTGTAGTGAGCTATATAGATAGATAGATAGATAGATAGATAGATAGATAATTGTAGTGATACATATATATATATAACTGTAGTGATGCACATATATAACTGTAGTGATATATATATATAACTGTAGTGAGATAGATATATATATATAACTGTAGTGATACATTTTATATATGTACATCTGTAGTGATATATATAATTGTAGTGATACACATATATATAACTGTAGTGAGATAGATAGATAGATAGATAGATAGATAGATAGATAGATAGATAGATATACACACACACACACGTAAGAAATTGTGCTACTATCCCAAAGCCAGGTATCTCTGGCAGTTCAAACCCTCCAGTGACTCCAAGGAGAAAGTTGGGCAGGATTTTTTTTTTATTTCATTTTATGGTTTATAGCCTTGGAAACTCAGCAGTAGTTAGTGAGTTTGGGCCTGCGGGTGCTGCTTCCCATGGGATGACTCTCCAGGAAACATTCCTTCTTTGTTTGAAGGTTATCTTTTCCACCAATTCCATCTCTGTATTAATGTAAACATTTGTAAGCCTGTTTGTATTTTTCCTTGTGGAGCCTAATCCTGTCCAAGAAAGACCTTTGGCAATGCAAAGTGAGGATAAGTGAATAAATACCCCATCAGATGTGCTCACATATGTGGCTGCATCTGGATGGAAAGGTCTCTTCAGACATGTATGTAACCGAGTATTTATTTACTCCATCCTCCAGCTATACTGATGAGTAAAGAATGACATGCTCTCAATTACACTTCAAGCTTTTAGGCAAGGGGAGCATGGAGACCCTCCCTCCCGTCCCCCCCCCCCCCCGCATCCACACAACATTAAGAGTTATTTTGCCAGAGACGTGCACTTATTTGTCAAGTCTTACAGATTTCAGGGCAATGTAATCCATGTGTTTTCGCTCATTAGGTCTTGAGTCATGGATTTCGAGAAGAAGCCAGGGCTTGGTGGGAGGTGATTTGACTGAGCAGGATTATGTCACTAGTGATGGATGGTCACTCTGCACAGAGGCCAGGACGGGGACACTGCAGCCCAAATGTCTCCGGTGCCTCAAGTGGCAAACATATTCCTTAAATTGAAGTCATGGCACTTACTTGAATCAATCTTGTGGCCTGGCATCAAAGTGACTGAAAAGAAAGCAAGGTAGAGCTGTGGGACTTTGTTCCAGTCGACTCACAAACAGTTGGCACTAAAGGAGTGAAGTAGACCTAGACCAGTGAGGAGTCAGCAGCTGTCAGGGAATCAGATTGAATCTGCTGGCTGCTCTAAGGGTGAAAGATGGACCATCTCCTCTCATGTGATTTGCAGCCTCTAAAAACTTGCTAGAGGGTCAACTATGAGAAGATTTTAATTCAATGGCAATGAATGTTTTAGTTTTTTAACAGATTTGGACAGTGAATAAGGATGATAGAGAATTGATGCCTTTGAGCTGTGGTGCTGGAGAAGAGTGTTGAATATACCATGGACTGCTGGGAGAACAAACAGGTTTATCCTGGAGAGGGTGAAGCTGGAGTGCTCCTTGGAGTCAAGGATTCTGAAGCTTCGTTTGACACACTTTGGGCATGTTGCAAGGAGGGACCGGTCCTTGGAGAGTGATATCATGTTTGGGAGAGTGGAGGGACAGCGCAGGAGAGGAAGACCCTCAATGAGATGGATTGATCATGTGAGTGGAGTGGTGGGAATGAGTGTATTTGAGACGGAGAGGTTGGCACAGGATAGAACAGTTTTTAGAGCTCTTATACATAGGGTCACTATGCTTTGCAAGCTACTCGATGGTGCATAACAACAACAACAAAGCTCTGGTGACCTAGTAGAAAATCGGCGTAGTGGTTTACATCATGGCATGAACCTTCCCAGCTCTCATATATGGAAAGTGGGGTATAGGTACCTGAAAGGCTTGATTCTTTGCTTCTCCACATCTTTTAAGACAACAAAAATGCTCTTAGGATCCTTTAGAGCAGGCAGTGAAGTGGGACGTACACATTTTCAGCCTGGATTCGAATGTTAATTCCGTAATGGAATACCTGTTGTTGTTGTTGTTAAGTGCCGTCCAGTTTTCAGCAACCCTATGAACAAAAGTCACATGTGTGCGTGACTTTCATTCTCTCTCCAGGTTCGTAGGGTTTCCAGAGGCAAGCTATTTACTGAAGTGGATGCCATTCCTGTTTCCAAGCTTGTTTTAATCGGGAGGTCCACCAAATACTGCCCACCACGGGTAACCATTATCACATTTGACACATCAGTGTCACAGTGTTCAGCCTCACAGAAACCACAAGTTACCTCTGTGCAGTAAGTAGACACACCAGGGCTACATGACCTAGAAGACTGGGAAAAAAAAAAAAACCCAACAAAACAAACCCAAAAAAAACAAAACAAAATAAAACAAAAAACAATGAAAAACAGGCCTTAGGAATACCTAGATTAAGAAAAGAAAGAAATTATTTTTTTATGTTTTTTCAAATATTTGTCCTCTCGCTGGCTCTTCCAGCAGTTTCTATGAGCATCGAATGTGACATTTGGCGCTACTCCAGGACCTGTAGTGTCCTAGAAAAGTACTGAATGTGCCGTGGATTACCAAACGAACAAGTAAGCATGTCTCGGGAAAAGTGCAGGAGGGTCGCTCCTTGGAGACAAAGACGGTGAAGCTTCTCCTCACATCCTTTAGGTTGTGCTGTTAAGAGGAGCTGTTCCTTGATGAGGCACATCACACATGGAAAGGTGTCGAGTCACTGAAAGAGAGGATGACACAGTGACAGCAGCAATGGGGTCAAGTGTGCCAGATACAAGAAGAATGGGTGAAGATAGGAAAAAAGTTCAGATCTGATGTTCATGTGATCGCTTTGAATCATACTGGACTCGATGGCACTTAAAAACACCACCACCACCCAGGACTTGAGCTGGCGGGAGGGTTAAAGGAACTCGCACATATGGATGTTTCTCAAAGAGTACTGCCTGAGAACACACAGCTGAACGAGTCTTTTCCTCTAGATTCATGGAAAGGGCTGACCAAGTTCAGAGGAGGAAGAGGAAGCGATGAGCACGTTGATTGCATGAATATTTCTGAGCTTCACCCTCATCTCTATTGTCCTCCAATGCACCAGAGATACTCGTGAATAGACTGGACATAGAAGTGCAGTGATTCACAGGGACGAGGTCCCATCGTACCTTCAGCACCATCACTAGCCTGCTAGATGTTCTCCAAGGAATTTCAGCTGTGTAAATGATTAGTAGAAAAGAAGAAAGCTCTTCTACTTTGTGGTATGTGGGTAATGATAAGGGAAGAAAAGATGTGAGATTCATACTCTGTTGTTGATTAGTCTGGAGTCCAGGCAGCATTGCGGTTGAAGAGATAGCTACTAATAAAAAGATCAGTGACTTAAAAGCACCAGTCACTCCACAAGAGAAGGATGGAGTAATTAGGTTCCATAGATATTTGTAGCCTTGGAAAACTGATAGACATTTCTACTTCATCTAACAGGAACACTACCAGTTTGAATTGACTTAACGGCATTGGATTTGTTTTTTCTCTTTTCTTAGTTGTTGGTTTCAAAAAAAAACACCAACCAAAAAACATAACTCTGGGGACACTTTTTGGGGGCACATTTACTAAAGGTCCAGGCTTAGGGAAAACTTCATTCCCATGGATTATACAATGGTCCAGAGAGCTGCAGAGATATCCCAGGATTGCCAGTTCTTTCATTCTGCTGTGCTCCTTTTGAGAAGCCGATGACAATAAGCAGCACGAGAGGAAAAAACTGTCTTCAACTTAATTTCTTTCTTTGGAAAAGAAGCCCAGGCCAGGCTACTTGCTTTGAGAACTATTACCTAGAGAAAGTACAAGACCAAGGACCTCCCCACTCCTAAAAAAGAAGTTACAGTACAGATTTTCATGTTACCATTGGATGCAGAGGGATGTCTGGTAGTTATCTACCAGATAGCTGTAGCTATCTACAGCTAGCAATGTTGTCACCTCTCTGCAGTTTTGAAACCACCACCGCACTGGAATGGAAGAAGATGGATGGCCTCCTGTTGTGATTTGCAGCCCTGGAAACTCAACAAGGAAAAACTGTGAATTGGGTTGAGCCAATATAGCAGTGTATAAGTGAGGGAGTTCTAGGCTTAAATTACAGGGAAGGGGCAAACTGGGAGGCTATCAAGCTGGAGAAAGTGGTGTTTAGGAATATGAGGCACTTAGAAGAGGGATGAGTTTAACAAAGGTGGAGAGTAAGCACCACCACCACTGCCTTCTCAGAGTTTCAGGAAGCTGCCTTGGAGGTGACACTTTCTCGGTGACACTGAGAAAGAACCACAGTAATGGAAAGCTGCTTCATTGGAACCTTAAATCAAAACAAAATCTTTCAATATCTTGTTAAACTTTAGCACTTGAAGAATTTAAGATTAGCTAATACTGTAATACACGTTCATAAATCCAGATTGTCATCACATTTAGACAAAATGTCCTGTCACCCATGAAGAATTATTTTTTTTATTTTCCCCTTATGATCATCCATTTCAGCAAGCCGACTGCCCAAAATAATTATTTCCAAGTTAAAACTGTTTTGTGTAATTCATCCGTCGCACCATTGTCCCTAATAATCACGTCTATTTATTTTTCCTTAAGTAATCATGGTATTTTCATCAAAATTCATTAGAAGCTGCTTTGAGAAGGACATGCTTTTAAAATATTCAAATTTATAGTTAATGTTTTATTAACCATATTTAGCCTATAATTATTTTTCTAATGAAAATTATCCCAACTGCACCATCTGATGTTATGAGGCTAGTAGTTCAAACAAAATTCAGAGAAACATTTATGCACAAAGGACTATGTATTAGTCATTTGGAAGGAAGGATTTATGTGCTATATAATTAATTGTTGCCTGAGTTTGACAGTCCATATTTTACTTCAATGCATTATTTACACTGGAAGAGGCTGAAGAGTTCACCCTTTGAAAGGTTAGGAAAATATAAATATACACATCATCTGAATAGTGGATGATTGCATTGTGGCGGAGAGTAGCTCTGTGTGTGTGTGTGTGTGTGTGTGTG
>NW_006399875.1:2634181-2635226 GCF_000299155.1 Elephantulus edwardii
GAGGCAAGCTATTATGGAAGTGGATGCCACTCCTCCTTCCAAGCTTGTTTTAATCAGGTAACTCAAGTGTACACTGTCCACATAGGGTAACCAGCCATTAATTTCCTTTCATAGCTGACTCTACAGTGGGATTTCAGACAGTGAATCACATGAAAGGAGATTGCCCATCCTCCTGTGGAGTAGTTGATGCGTTTGAACCACATGACTTTGGGATTGCAGCCAAATTTCTTACCACTAGGCCATGATCTTTGCCTCTAAGGAGGACTCTGGGTTCACTTTCTCTAAGACTTATTTGTTTATTCTTTTGATAATCCGTGGGATGTTCAGTAGTCTTCTCTAACATGCTTAAAAACATCATTTATTCTTCTGTCATATTTATTCATTATTTAGCTCCCAAATGCATAGCATATAATTGAAAAGGTGCTGGCCTGAATCAGGTGCACCTTAGTCCTCAAATTTACATCATTATTCCTCCATAATTTGGAAAGGACTTTGATGGCAGACTTTGTAAGTGTAATATTTCTTCTGATTTCCTGAATTCTGGTACCAATGGTGTTGATTGTGGATCCAGGTAAGATGAAGTTGTTGAGAGTTTCAATCTTTTCTTCATCTATCATAATGTTAACTCCACAATGAGGGATTTATCTTTCACTGGTCCACAAACTGCTCTCTGTCAGATACTCCTCTAAGTCTAAATATTCAGAGTAAGACAGAATAGGAAGAAGGATTGACCATCCACTTCTGAAATAGCAGGCCTCTGGAAACCCTATGTACAACACAACACAACACACGTAGATAAACAGAAAGGGCAAGCTAAGTAGAACTTTCAAGCATGGAAATACAAAGGAAGAGAAACAATTGTAAGCAGACACTAGTGATTGGAACATGGAATGTGAGAACCATGATTGTAGGAAAATTAGAAATTGTTAAGAAAGAAATGGACCACATAAATATTGACATAATGGGCATTGGAGAGATGAGATGGACTGGCATGGGGCATTTTGAGTCAGATGATCATATGATATATTATTCTGGAGATGAAAAG
>NW_006399875.1:2645528-2651128 GCF_000299155.1 Elephantulus edwardii
GAGAGAGAGAGAGAGAGAGAAAGAGAGAGAGAGATGGCATGTATGTACAGCCTTATATGATATTTGATGTATAAAAATAACCTATGAGGAATATGCAAGAATGTATTCTGTTTAGATAATAATTTTCTTTATGTATGAAATATATTCATTTGCTGTATATAAATATAAAGACCCCCAACAGATGGATTGATGCAGTGACTGTAGTGAGTGAGAGTGTATCAGGGATGGTGAATACAGCAAATTTCAGATCTGTTGTTTAGAGGACCGCTCTGAATCGTAGTTAACTCCCAAGCACCTAACAATAACAGAACACTTCAATGGTTAATACTTGAGTAATATGCATGTGTGTGTTTTGAATGTGTGATATGTATTTGTTGTTGTAGTATACCGTCGAGTGCAATCAACTCATAGATGGCCCTACCAGTGAGTTTTCAGACAAAGAAGATCTTATGGGAAGAGACTGCAAATATTTCTCTCATAGAGCACCTGGTGGGTTTGAACCATGTGCCTTTGGGTTGGCAGCACAACTCCTTACTACTAAGTCGTGGAAGCTTCTCCATGAGACACTCTCACCCACACTTCCATACCCACACAACCTTACACACACACACACGTAGAAAATAAACATATACACACATGTTTAAATTTATTTATAGTATATACAAAATATATCAGCTGGCCCAGTGGACAGAAGGTGATGCTACCAAGGCCCTCAGGCCTGTCTTTCACTGTTTTTGTTCAGACATTTCTCTAGGTCGTATAGACCTGGTGTACAAGTTGCCCTACAGTGGTAACTTGTGGTTGCTGTGAGGCTGAACACTGTGACACTGATGTGTCAAATGCATTGATGGTTGGTTACCCAATGCGGACAGAGAGTGGGGTGGAACTCCCCGATTAAAACAAGCTTGGAAGGAGGAGTGGCATCCACTTCCATAGCAGCTTGCCTGTGGAAACCCTATGAACCTGGAGAGAGGATGAAAGACACCCAAGCGTTGAGGACTCTCCTTCATAGGGTCGCTATGAGTTGCCTGTGACTCGACGGCACTTAACAACAACAACAACACATACAAAATATATCAAAATATTAGTTCTTTACTTTAACAACCATGAGAACAATATCAGAGAGCACCATGAGTTCAGTGTTAAGAAATGTCCTCTTTAGGAATGAAATGGTTAAATTAACTAATCTCTCTAACTCACCATTTTTTCCCTATCACTCAGCACTGAAATATGTGTTAATAGTAAATATTTATACTAGAATTGAAGATTATGATGGATTGCCAAGAGGAAATAAAAGCAACAAATTAGAAACGTCAACAATGAGGATAGGAAGATGTAGAATCCTTCTGATCTTGTTCTGGGTGGATTAGGAAGAAGCTTACACTCAGTGTGTGGGAGGAATTGGAACAGGAACCGTTAGGGCTAAGTCAATAGAGATGGACCTTAGATTTGGAAAAATAGAGTCAGCAAAGAAAGAATGACCCTCAGTGGGGTGGATGGATACAACGACTGCAACAATGGTCTTGCACACAGCAGAATTGTTTAGGATGAAACCCTAGGAACCTTGAGAAAGGATGAAAGTCATGGAAGTGTTGAGGACTTGCATTCATAGGGTCGCTATGAGTCACCTAGGAGTCAATGACACTTAACAACAACAACAGCAACAAGATTGACTAGCATTTCATTCAGGTGTTCATGGGTCCAGCTCCTGAGTCAGAGCTGATCCAGAAGTGTCTAACAACAACTGTTATACATGGGGTTGCTACGAGCATTGACTGATTTGATGGTACCTCAGAACAATAAGGTCACCCATGAGTCAGAATCTACTTTATAGCATCTGGCAACATTACAGGAACCCATTCCTTGGAATGAACACCAACTCATAGCAATTCTATAGGGTCAAATAGAGCTTCTCCACAGGATTACCATGAGTATAAATATTTATAGACCTCAGTTACATCTTTTCCTTTTTAAAAAAAATTAATTTTAATGGAAGTTTACAAAGACTTACGGTTTCCATTCATTCATTGTTGCACTTTTCTCCCTGCTCCCCTCTCCTCCCAAAATTCACTCTTCTCCATTATGTTTTTCATAAGAGTACGGAATGATGGTTGCAGAGTGGATTATATTTGTGGTGGGGGTGGGCTTGGGAGGTGTGCGAGGGGGATTGTGTACCAATGAAGGAGTTCTTCTTTTGCTTTTCAAGGAGAGGAGTAAATGGGGGAGCGGTCGGGGAGAAAAGTGCAACAATGAATGAATGGAATTCCAAAATCTCTGTAGATGTTCATTGAAATAAAAAAATAAATAAATAAAAAATTTAAAAATATATACTAAAAAAAAGTCACTCTTCTCCTTGAAAAGTAAAAGAAAAACTCTTTCATTGTTATGCAATCCCTTCCCCCAAGTCCATTCCACTGTACAGCCTTCATTCTGGACTCCTGTCATGACAATAATACCTAACCACATATCCCTTTTAAAAAGTTCTCTCCCTCATCTGTTCCAATGCAGTATGCATCATTCCTCCCCTCCTTCTCTGTCTTCCCTCAACCCTAATGTCAGTCCTGTTTTACAACAGTGGCCCTATGCAACATCTGTCCTTTTGTGACTGAGATATTTCACTCAGCATAATGTCCTTCAAGGTCACTCATTTTGCATAATATTTCCTGAGTTCCTTGTTTTTCAGTGCTGCATAGTATTCCATTGTGTGAATGTACCACAGCTTCTCTATCCATTCATTTGTTGATGGGCACTTGGGTTGTTTACAACTCTTTGCTATTGTGAACAAAGCCGCAATAAACATGGGTGTGCATATATCTATCTACTTGAGTGGCAGTTATGGTTTCTTTAGGGTGTGTGTAAAGTATAACAGTCAAATCATTGATCTTTCTATTAACAACCAAGTCTGTAATGACTACCCCACCAGTATTCCTTTACACCTGCCTTACTGGACTTACATCATTATCACTCCTGTCTCCGTAGAAGTTATTTCTTTTTTCCTGTGGTACATCTCATTCTCTCTCTTCTCTCCCCTGTCAGTTCCCTCTGATAGAGTCGTGGAAAGGCGGAACATCAACAGAAGAGGAAAAATACCCTTCATATGGATTGACATGTAAAAGCAGGATGAGCTTCAGCATAGAAGAGAGTGTGAGAATGGTGCAAGGTTGGGTACCTCTTCATTGTCTTCTACATGGAACAACAACCATGACAGTTTAGTATTTGTTTTCCCAGAGATATTTACATTGGTAGGTGAGATTGATCATTTCCTTACTGCAAGCGAATGAATTTTGAGTCAAAAAGTCAGTGAGCGGTAGTTATCTGGGTCTGGTTGTTCCCGTCCCCACAAAAGCTACCTCGGCACAAGACTGACTAGAGGAGTTCATATTGTGTGACAGGGATCCAGGAAGGGACCTCACATAGTCATGTGTATGCATACATGGGCATTGAAAGAAATCTGTCTTGGCTGAAGAACTTGGACACTATGAGAGTAGAGGTAGAGTCTTAGATTTCAGTCACAGAATGAGAGAAACTCTTTTTGTTTTAACAAATGTTTATGAAATATTACTCCTTAGAATGTTTCCCTAACAACAGCAGCAAATAAATTAAATGTCACATCATCATTAACTAATGGGTATTGAGTTCTTGGCTCACAGGGGATTTGGTTGAAAATTTCCTACACAGTAGGGAGTTGAAGGAAAGATTTAGTGTTTGGTTTTGATGGAATGAAAACATTTTCCCTACTGGCCATCCTCATTGCCAAGCTCATCCTTCCCCTGCCGTGTACCCCATCAACGAAAGTGAGGAGAGAGTTATGGCTCCGCAATTCACTCCTAAGGGCAATTCCCTGTGCCCTAAATCAGTACCAAAGGTTGAGGTTCACAAGTTCAAATGAAATTGAAGACAGTGTTTCAGCATATGCTTGCCTTCTCAAAGGCAGACAACTATCATGATCATGAAGATGAGGACTTCATTGTGGGACAGGTGGTAAACTCCCTACTGTACCACAGCTTCTCTATCCATTCATTTGGTTTACTTAAAATTTGAACACATTGTTTTTCACATTGGATTTTCCTGTACCTTTTACCCAGTTTTCCCTCCACCCATCGAATTGTGTGACCCTATGATTAAACCTCCTCACCTAATTCCTCTGCTTCCCACCCCACCTTGAATTCTCTTATGTATTCTACAGTAATGGTCTTACACAGTATTTATCCTTATGGGACTGAGATAGCTCACTTAGCATAATGCTCTCTAGTCTCTCTCAAGGTAGATAGTAATTTATAAAATCATAGCTCCTGTGTGCTGTCTAGTATTCCATTGTGTGAATGTACATAATTTCTTAATCTGTCCCATTGTGGTTGGACTTTTGGGCTGTTTCTGTGCTCTTACTATGGTGAGTAATATTGCTAGGAACATTGGTGTACAAGTTTCTGTTTGTATCTCAGTTCCGATGTTCTCAGGGTGTATTCCAAGTAGTGGAATAGCTGGGTCACATGGAATTTCTATGTTCAGCTTTTTGAGGAAATGCCAAACTGCTTTCCAGAGTGGTTCATCATTTTACAGTCCCATCAACAATATATAGGAGTTCCTATCCCACCACATCCTCTCCAACAATTATTACTTGCTGCCCTGCTAAATTTTGCCAGTGCTACTGGTGTAAGATGGTTTCATTGTGATTTTTATTTGCATCTCTCTTATTGCCAGTGATTTGGAGCATTTCTTCATGTGTCTGTTGGCCATTCAACTATCTTCTGTGAAAATTCTTTCCATATATCTTGCCCATTTTGTAATTGGTTTATCAATCTTCTTCTTTTGGAGACACAGGAATATTCTGTTAACTTTTATTAAGAAACCCTGGTCTGAGATGGTATTGTCAAATGTTTGTTCCTAGTCAGTAGGTTTTCTTTTCACTCTGTTGGAAAAAGTTTTTGATGAGGACAGTTTTAATCTTTAGAAGATACCATTCATCAATTTTATTCTCTTCAAATTGTGCATTTCTGGCTGTATTTGGCTGTCCGTTTATACCATAGAGTAGGCCTTCGAAGATTGATCCCAGTTTATCTCTTATGAACTTTATGATTTTGGGCTCCATTCCCAGATCTGATCCACCTTGAGCTGATTTTTGTGAGGGGTATGAGATGTGGATCCTGTTTCAGATTGTTAAATATCAACTGACAATAGATAGATGGTTCTGTTTCTGGGTTTTCAGGTCTATGTGCCAATCATTGTACCACTACTATGCTGTTTTGGTTACTATTGCTGTGTAGTAAGTTTTGAGGTCAGGGAGTGCTATGCCTTCTAATTTATTTTTGTTTACCAGAAATGCTTTGCTTATCTGGGGTCTTTTCCCTCTACAAATAAACTTGACAATTACTATTTCAATCTCCTTGGAAAATGACTTTGGTATTTGGATTGTGTTAAACATGTAGAATACTTTTGATAGAATTTAAGAATCATCTCAGGAACAGGTTTGAGGCCTTGAACACAAACGAGCGAAGACCAGATGTGTTGTGGGAGGATGTCAAAGATATCATTCAGGAAGAGTGTAAACGGTCATTACAAAGACAGAAGAGGAAGAAAAGACCAAAATGGATGTCAGAAGA
>NW_006399875.1:2652943-2653750 GCF_000299155.1 Elephantulus edwardii
TGAGTCGGAAACGACTCAATGGCACATAACAACATAACATTATAATTTCTACAATATTGACTCTTCCTATCCATGAAAAGGGAACATTTTTTAGGTCTTTTAGTGTCTCACAAAAATGTTCTGTAGTTTTCTTTGTATAGGTCTTTTGTGTCTCTAGTTAGGTTCATTCTTAAGTATGTCACTTTTGATTGGTGATTGAAAATGGTATTGCTTGCTTGGTTCCTTCTGAGTTCTCTTTGTCACTGTAGAGGAATCTCACTGGATTTTGTATAGTGATATTATATCCTGCCACTCCACTAAATTGGTTTACAACCTCTAATAGTTTATTTTTGTTAAGTCATTGTGGTTTTCTGTGTACACTATCAAATCATCTGCACATAGTGACAGTTTAACCATCTTTTTGGCTATAGGGATGACTTTCATTTAATTCTATTGTTCTATTATTGTCTTAGCAAAAACTTCCAGTAAATTATTAAATAGAAATGATGACAGTGAGCATCATTGTCTGGTCCCTGTTTGCAGAGAAAATGCATTTAGTCTTTCTTCATTGGGAATGATATTGCCTCTAATTTTACTAGACACACTTTTTGCTTTGTGGAGGAAATTCCCTACTATTCCAATTTTGCTTTGTGTCTTTATCAGGAAGGAGTGTTGGATTTTGTCAAATGCCTATTTTGTATCAATTGCTAAGATAATATGGTTTCAAACATCGAGTTGCTATGATCAAGGATGCTTTCGGCAGAATGTTAAATGATCCAGGAAGTAATAAAAGAAGATGGAAGGAATATACTGAGTCACTGTATCGAA
>NW_006399875.1:2655199-2659226 GCF_000299155.1 Elephantulus edwardii
TGAATTGCATTGATTATTTTTCTTATCTTAAATCATCCTAGCATAGTTCATATCACATGATCATGATGACCTTTTTTTTATGTGCTATTAGATTCTTTTAGCTAGGATTTTGTTAAGGATTTTTCCGTCTATGTCTATGAGAGATATTGGTCTTCAGTTTTCTTTTTTATAATATCTTTGCCTTGTTTTGATATTAGATTTATGCTTGCTTCATAGAATACCTCTGGGAATAATTTTTATTTTTCTGTTTTTTAAAAAAAATTAGTTAAGTAGAGGTGATGATAAATCTTCTCTGAATGTTTGGTAGACTTCAGCTGTGAAGCCATCTGGTCCAGGACTTTTTTTGAGGGAGAGTCTTTTATAACCTGTTCGATTTCTTCTTTTATGATTGGTCTGTTCAAGTGTTCTCCATATGTCTGTTTCAGTCTGGATATGGCACGATTGTGAAGAAATTTGTTATTTTCCTTAAGGTTTTCAAATTTATCAGAGTATAGCTTCTCCTTGGAGAAGGACATCGTGCTTGGAAGGGTGAATGAACAGTGCAGGAGAGGGAGATCCATAATGAGATGGGTTGATACAGCAACTGGGGCCATGGGAATTGGTGTGTCAGAGTCAGTGAGACTGGCTTAGGACAGGGAAGAATTCTGAGCTGTTGTACATAGAGTCACTATGTACAGTGGCATGTAAAAATTAACATATTGCAACATGTTTGGAAGCAAGAGTGGCATCCACTTCCTAAATAACATGCCTGTGGAAAACTCAATGAACTTTGATAAATGTTGATAGTTGCAGAGGGGCTTCAAACCTTTTGTTCATAGGGTCATTATGAGTTGTGTTCAACTTGAAGGAAATCAGCTACAACAATCATTGTTATTACATGCAAGCAAAATACTGCTGAAGATCATTCAGTAGCAGCTGGAACTACTGTACATAGAGAAGGAACTGCCAGAAGTTCAAGTGGAATTTAGATGAGGCTGCGGCACCAGGGATATCATTGCTGATGTCAGATGGATCCTGGCAGAAAGTAAGGAATACCAGAAGAATGTTTATTTGTGCTTTATTTACTATGTAAAGGCATTTGACTGTGTGGATCATGACAACTTGTGGCTGACATTAAAAAAGAACGGGAATCCCAGAACACTTGATTATGCTGATGAGGACCCTATGCCTGGTGCAGGCTGTTGTGTGAACGGAGCAGGGGAGCATATCATGGTTTGGAATTGGGAAGAGAGTGTGTCAGGGATGTATTCTGTCTCCATACCAGTTCAATCTATATGCTGAGCAAATTACCCTAGAAGCAGGACTCTATGAAGAGGAATGCAGCATCAGAATTAGAGGGAGACTCATCAATAACCTGCATTATGATACTATAATGAAATATGCAAAGAGCTGGAGTCAGAAAATCAAAAGGGCCAAACTTGCTCAACGTTTCTTAAGCTGAAGAAGTTGAAAAACAAATTCAAGCCATGGGTGGCAATATTTAAGGATACTTTGGGTAGAATGTTAAATGACACAAGAAGCATTAAAAGAAGATGGAAGGAGTACACAGGATCACTGTATCAGAAGGAACTGGCTGACACAGAAGAATTTAATGAAATTACATATGAGCAAGAGCCTGTGGTGATGAAGTTCCTCTGAAAGAATTGGCATAAAACAAGGTTCTGGGAGTTGACGGCGTACCAATTGACATATTACAACAAGAAGATGCTGTTCTGGATGTGCTAAGTTGTGCCAAAAAATCTGGAGGACAGCTGGCTGGCCAACTGACTGGAAAAGATCAATATTTCTTCCCATGTAAAAAAAAAGGGGACCCAACAGAGTGCAGAAATTATCAAACAATATCATTAATATAACGTGTAAGCAAGATTCAACTGAAAATTATCCAAAAATAATTGGAGTAATATGTCAACAGAGAACTGCCAGATGTGCAGGCTGGATTTAGAAGAGGTCATGGTACTAGAGATATTATAGTTAACGTTAGATGGATCTTGGCAGAAAACAGAGTATCAGAGGAATGTCTATCTGTGCTTCATCGACTATGCAAAGGCTTTTTAAAAATTCTTTTATTTTATTATTTTTGTGTGCGTGTACCGTCAGATCAGATCTGACTGGTACAGGAGGAGATTGTCCCTCCTTCCCTGGCAGAGCATCTGGTGGATTCGAACCGTGCGCCTCTGTGATTGTAGTTGCAGCTCCTTGCCATTAGACCATCAGAACTCCCCTATGCAAAGGCTTTTGACTGTGTGGATCACAACAAGCTATAGCTGACTCTGAGAAGAATGGGAATCCTAGAACATTTCACTGCACTTACGTGAAACCTATACTTGGACCAAGAGGCAGTTGTCCGAACATAGCAAGGAAACACTACATGGTTCAAAATCAGGAAGGGCGTCCACCAAGAATGTATTCTGTCTCCAAACCTTTTTAATCTGTATGCAGAACAGATCATCGGAGACGCTGGGCTGTATGAGGAGGAATGTAGCATCAGGATTGGTGGAAGAGTCATCAACAACCCGTGTTATGCAGATGACACAACACTGCTTGCTGAAACTGAGGAGGACATGAAGCACTTGCTGCAGAAATTCAAGGACTACAGCCTTCAATACGGATTGAAGCTCAACATCAAGCAAACAAAGATTCTCATGACTGGACCAATTGGCAGCATCAGTATGGATGGCAAAGAGATTGAGATAGTTAACAGTTTTAGTTTGCTTGGCACCATAGTCAACACTTTTGATACCAGCACCCAGGAAATCAGGAGATGAATTGCAGTGGGAAAGTCAGTTGTCAGGAATCTCTCAAGAGTACTGAAGAGCAACGATGTCAGGCTGAAGACAAAGGTGTGCCTGATCCAGGCTAAAATCTTTGCAGTTGTGTGTTATGCATCAGAGAGTTGAACAGTGACTAGGGATGATAAAGAATTGATGCCTTTGAGCTTTGGTGCTGGAGAAGAGTGTTGAATATACTATGGACTGCTAGGAGAAGAAACAGATTTGACCTGGAGAGGGTGAAGCCAGACTGCTGCTTGGAGTCAAGGATTCTGAAGCTTTGTCTGACATACTTTGGGCATGTTTCAAGGAGGAACTGGTCTTTGGAGAGGGCCACCATGTTTGGCAGAGTGGAGGGACAGCATACGTGATGAAGACCCTTGATGATTTGGATCAATACTGTAATCGGGGTGTTGGGAGTGAATGTGATTCTGTGATTGGAGTGGTGGGAGTGAATGTGTCGGAGATAGTGAGATTGACATAGGATAGAGCAGGATTTAGGGCGCTTGTACATACGTAGGGTCACTATGAGTTACAAGCAACTTGTCGGCATATAACAACAACAATAATGAAGGTGGCACAACTTTACTTGCTGAAAGTGAGGAAGATTTCAAACACGTGTTGCAGAAGATCAAGGAATGCAGCCTTAAGTATAGATTGCTACTAAGGATACTGTTAAATAATTTTCACTTTCTTTTTAATTATGCTTTTGTTGGAATGAAAACAAATGAGTCCAGGTAGCTGTCTTCCCTGTTTCTGGGCACGGCCTGTTGCGTGCATCTGTTTGTTGAAACATGTCAATTAGTAACCATCACTAGTTTAGCAAATAAAGGGCATTTATTGTGAACCTACAAGTCAACTAAGCCAAGATGTCCAGGGGATTGACCAAACCCTAGTTTACAGAGTGCTATGAAAATAATAACTTGTGATTAACATTTATAGTAATTGACTTTAAGTAAATTGCCCTCTTTGATGTTCCTTGCCTTCAGGGTAAAAACTGAGGTTTCTAAAGGATAAAGAATCTCTCTCAAGCCTGTAACACAGACATTCTCCTGGAGTCTTCAGTAAGACTCCTAGTTTGTAGATTTTGTCCTTCAATCTGACCTCTAGCTTGTAGATTTGGACCTTAAGTGTCATGGAGTCAGTTTCTCAATTTCTTAAACAAATTCTTCTTCTTCTTCTTCTTCTTCTTCTTCTTCTTCTTCTTCTTCTTCTTCTTCTTCTTCTTCTTCTTCTTCTTCTTCTTCTTCTTCTTCTTC